>NW_027459214.1:0-110760 GCF_050624435.1 Tenrec ecaudatus | reverse complement strand
GGTCAGGGGTTATTCTCCTTAAGGGTATCTAGAGCACCCAGACTGTATAATCTGCCCCCTCTCTAAGTAGGGCCCACTCCCTTCTGATATTATTCTCGAAGGAGGGCTCGAAGGCAATCCCAGGACCACTCAATGATGACTAAGGTTAGGCTACTATATTGAGTCTAGGGTAAGGTGACCAGATTTTAACATTAGTAAAGCAGGACACCATTGATGGGGGGGAGGAGGGGGGGTTCTTGATTAAAAATTTAGTTTATATGGAGCAACAAAAATTTTCATAGAATGCAAAAATAGTATTGTAATATATTTTTAAAATTTCAATGTAAGTACAATTTACAAATGTAATACATTAAAATTATGTATAGTATTATTTTATTCTTTCACATATTTCTCATTTGAGTGAATTATTTTTAGTAGATTGCTGTCGTTGTTTAAAAGGTCATGAAATTTTTCACAAGAATTTGTTAAATTATATTTAACACATAAAATAACTTTCACTGTCTCAACACTTAATTGTGATTTTTCTGATGTTTACACTTTATTTACCGTAGAAAAATGCGTTCAGTCGCAGCATTAGTTCCTGGTAAGGACAGCGCGCATTCCACAATTTTTAGTGCATTATTGTATGGTACATGGTTTGTTTCAAAATGATGAAACATTTCTAACCATTTGTTCTCTATTGTGACTTTTGCTGATGCCCAAGATTTAACCTTTTCCTTATCAATATTTTTTAAAATAATGATACCTCATTAAAAAGATCATTTTAGGAAATATTACTTTTTGGAAATTTTTTAGTAATATGATCGATTGAGTTTTTGCAAATCATTCCAATTAAGTTCTTGTTTTAATGTAACCCAATAAAAATGTTCAATATCATTGTAATGTACCGTCCACTCTTCTAAATAATCTATGTAGTTACTATAGAACTTTTTAATGTGATTCATGATTTCTGCATGATTTATTGTACCTTGTTCTTCTAGCTGGCTTATACTATTATGGATAGTTAATGGAAGAAAATTATTTTCTAATTGCTCATGACACTGAAATTTTAAATTATTAACTTCATTTGCTACTTCGATTACCAAAATTTTGTCACCTTCAATAAGTTTTATTGCATTTTGAAAAAGAGCTGCTTGATTGTGTACAAACTCTAGCCAAATTTTTGAAGATTCTTTTTCAAAAAACTCTTTTAAAATTCTAGGACATTTATTCTGTGATAGAAAGTAGGATTTCGAAGGATCGTATATTTTCAAAATTCTTTTGATGGCTGGCCAAAGAGCTAACCAGCGCGTTTTACTGTACCCAAGTATTTTCTAATATTAGACTTCCGTAGTTTCACAAAATTCTTTAAGCATTTCAACGTGCACAGTGTATATATAGAAATAAAAATATATTTTAATAACAATATTTCCCACATCTTCGGGCAACAAATCAGCCTCTGTTTGAAAAGTATTATGTATTATGTGCACTGCACAACCAACACCAAAAAAGTTTGATCAAGGTTTTTGTTTAATTTATTAAAAATATTATTTGTACCTCTTCTTGCTTTTCCTCCAAAATTTGCATCCGTGTTGTCTGCACAATATGCAATCATTTTATGTTTAAAATTTTTTCCCAAAATATTAATAATGGAACTGAAAATTATTTCAGAAGTTTTGCCCGCCACAGAAATGAAATCTAAAATTCTAATTTTTATTCCAGTTTCTGAATAAAAAAATCTAATAATGGTTAGAAATAACTTTAAATCGTTATGATTCGATGCATCAGAATATATGGATATAAAATTAATTTTTTTCTAGATTTTTGTTTAATTCTGAAAATGCATTTGGAGAAAGCACATTACACACAATTGCTTCAGATTTTGTTCTAGCATAGGCAAACTTTTGTTGATTAACACTTTGACAACTTGTGATGTACAGTCCATAGATCTGAAGGAATAATTGTGATTAATAGCATGAAAAGACATAAGTCCTTCTGCTAATGCTAATTTCTTTTCTTTGTCTCCACAAGTTGTTTTTGAAAAAAAATTCCTGTATTTTGGAGGAAGATGCAGCAGTATTTAAATATCTTTTATCTTTCTGTTCTCCAAGTGCTTTGAAATATCATTCTTTCCGCCTGCAAAATAGAAAATTCACCATTACATTTCACACACTCTACCATGTAATCACTTTTGGTATTTCTAATAAAAGGAAACTTACTTCTTAGATCATTGTTGAATTTGCATCCTCTTTTCTTACACATTATGTTAAAAATCTAAAAAAAAATTTAAAATTATATTAAAATTATTATGTACATATTGCTTAAAAACACAGCAAGTAGGTACATAATTATATGAACATATTTTATAGTTAGTTTATGAATTAATTTGATTGTTTAAAATAACTATATTTTAAAAATTATTTTAAATTTAATCCTATATATTCTTATTTTACCATAGGAGTGAGTTCAATTCCAGATGTAAAAGATGGCTAGGGGCTATAGTCTGGTGGGGCCCACCGGTTAATTATATAGAAATGTAAACCAGAATGCCAAATATTTGTATGGCCCAGAGGTGATACTTATGTATGTCTACATGTATTCCTTAATACATGACATAGATTTGTTGTTTTACACTCTCTAATATAGAGTATTTTTTACCTTGTTCATAGCTATTATTCATTATTTTTCATTCTTAAGCAACTACTTAAAATACTCCAGAGCTACTGCTGTTCAATCTCTTATATTAAATTTTTATCTCTAGAAATAGTTCCTTTTTCAGTTGGAATTTTAAGGTTCTTAGAAATAAAGATTAGAGTGTGGAAACATTGCCAATTTAAAAGTGCATCTTAAAATGGGAAGAGTTTCAAAATTGGTTAAGAAGCAGCTCGTATCCTGAAATGGAAAGGGCTATCATATATTACAACATCTACAAGTGAATTTGGCATTCCCTATACAATTATCCAGGTCTAAGAAATAGAGGACTCTATTTCTATAATGTGTTTGATTTCTTGACCTTTCAAGTAAAGTTAAATTTACTTAGAGCGGTCATCAATGTTCTTTAGACTCTATTCCTAATCTTATTTCCAAACTTATTTTTATGAATATCTTTGAAGCTAACCTTTGCTATAGTGGAATTACACCATGTACATTTCTATAACCATAATCCTCACTTCCTTATTTCTGTACATAGACTTGAGCTGCCCCTTCCATTTGGGACATAGTCCTCTATCAAGGTCAAAAATCTCACTCAACTCTTAAGGTAGGTGGTGTTTCTGTACCAAGGGAGATAAACAACTCTTTTTTGACAGCTACTAAACAATTTATAATCAAAGCAGTCTGGATACCACGTTTTGCAAAATACTGGTTTATGAACTTTTTCAGGCAAAGTAATAGACACCCCAAAGAGATCCCTATCCTAATCTTCAGGACTAGTGAATATGTTACACTAAATAACAGAGAATAATTATTTTGAAAATGAAATGTTTGCTGTTGACTTGGATATAAAAAGATTACCATAGATTATCTGTTTTAAAAGATTAAGGAAAAATTCATCTCTGAAAGTTCCAGAGGGACACTGTAAAGATTTGAGAGTCAGAGAAGGACATGTGATGATGGGGCAAGTTACCAATAGACAAGATAAACACGACGTGTGTGTGTGTGTGTGTGTGTGTGTGTGTATGTGTGTGTGTGTATCTAGGGAATAAATGTCATACCTTGGCGACAGCGGGAAGGAAGGGGTTATAGAAAGGGGGAACCAATCTCGGGGATCTACATGTAACCTCCTTTCTGCAGGATGGGCAACAGGATAGTGGGTGAGGGGAGTGTAGGATAGGATAGAGTAATAATTTATAAGTTATTAAGGGTTTGTGAGGGAGGTGGGAGTGGGAAGGGAGGGGGAGGGAAAAAGGAAAATGAGGAGCTGATTCCAGGAACCCAAGCGGAAGGCGAATTTTGAGAACGATGAGGGCAACAAATGTATAAATGTGCTTTACTCAATTGATGTATGTATGGATTGTGATAAGAGTTGTATGAGCTCCAATAAAATGATTTATAAAAAAGAAACACACACACACACAACCACATCAGAGATTCTGCGTTGATGACTGCCTGGCATCTGTCTCTCTCCCAGTCCACAGGACCATCTTACAGAATTAATGTGTCTTCAAATGTCCAATTCCTGACAGGGACTGGGTACCCAGTGAAGACGGTAAGCATGGGTTTATTTGCTCACTGAAGAACTCACAGCCTGTGCTGATAGAAGCAGAAATCCGAGTGATTTGATGTGAGAAGACATAGTCCACTGGCTTGGAGTTGGAGGAAAAGGGCTATTCACCAAGAAAGGCAGGAGGCCACCTTCATTCGCTGCCACCAAAGTGGTTCCACTTGTCACCACCCTGTAGGACGACGGGGTCAACCTGCCCCGCGTGTTTGCAAGATTGTAACTCTCTGCAGGAGTAGAAAGCCTCATCTCTCTCCTGTGGACCTGCTGCCCACCAAGCCACCCGGTGGTCTCTAGAAGCTGAAAAAGGAAGGGCTTTCCCACAAAATTTATACTGAAAGCCAACCTCATTACTCCTTTAATCTCCAGACTGAAGGAAAAGGAATCTGTGAGGCTTTTAACTACGAAATTTGTAACAATTTGTTACACTCTTCATAGAAAGCTAATATATGCACTAAACAAGTACAATCGCCCTTATAAAAGTTCTTTATCTTCCCTTATTAAATTCCAGCTCCCAGTATTAATTTGTTTATACTTCTCTAATAACCACGAATCATTTGTTATAGTTTGTATTGCATTAATACTAAATTTTTGTAGCGAGGAGGCATTTTGTTCTTAGTTTTTATACCTGCTCCAATAGCCAGCAATAGCAATAGCTAATAGCCATTCAATAAATACGTAGTGAAAGAGTGTTAAATTCTTATTTAAAGACTAATTCTTTTTTTTTTAACAGTTAACCTTTTTTTATTCAAAGCTATGCATTATTCTTTTTTTTTTCTGTTGAACCTTTTTTTTTTTTTTCTCTTTTCTTCTTTTACATTTTATTAGGGACTCCAACAACTCTTACCACAATCCATACATATACGTACATCAATTGTATAAAGCACATCCATACATTCCCTGCCCCAATCATTCTCAAGGCATTTGCTCTCCACTTAAGCCCCTTGCATCAGGTCCTCTTTTCCCCCCCGCCTCTCCCTCCCCTTTCCCCCCTCCCTCATATGCCCTTGGTAATTCATACCTCGTTATTTTGTCATATATTGCCCTATTCGGGGTCTCCCTTCCCCCCTTCTCTGCTGTCCCTCTCCCAGGGAAGAGGTCACATGTGGATCCTTGTAATCAGTTCCCCCTTTCCAACCCACTCACCCTCCACTCTCCCAGCATCGTCCCTCACACCCTTGGTCCTGAAGGTATCATCCACCCTGGATTCCCTGTACCTCCAACCCTCATATGTACCAGTGTACAGCCTCTGTCCTATCCAGCCCTGCAAGGTAGAATTCGGATCATGGTAGTTGGGGGGAGGAAGCATCCAGGATCTGGGGGAAAGCTGTGTTCTTCATCAATACTACCTCACACCCTAGTTAACCCATCTCCTCTCCTAAGCCCCTCTATGAGGGGAAAAGACTAATTCTTTTGTAGAGCATAATTTCCTTTGTCAGAGTGTGAAGTCATTCTTTCCAAATAGTAGCTACTTTAAAACTAAAGTAAAATAGAAACAAAAAATGAAGAAAGGAAAACTTCCCTTAAAACTTAACTGAAAAGGCCTTTTATAGTAACTTTTAAAGCAACTATAAAATCTTTATTCCTATAAGAGAACTGAAGGCAATATTAGCCTTGTGTTTTACATTAAATTTGATTGTGGGTTGTGGATACTTGACAAAATAAAGGGCAATCGCATATGCATTTTGCTACTGCTATTGTGGTTAAAGAGAGCTTTCTGGCATAGTGGGTCTAGCATTGGCTTGGTAATCAAAAGGTCAGCATTTCAAATCCACCGGCCTGTGTGAACGAGAAAGATCAGGTTTTCTACTCCCCTAAAGATTTCGAGCCTCGGAACCCCCCTGGAGCAGGTCCCCTCTATTGTATGGAGCTGCTTTGAGTCGGAATGAACTAGATGGCAGTGTGTTTAGAGCTGTTAAAACATTTTTGTCTAGACCAAGAGTGCTTTTCAAGTGTGGCCCCAAAGGGTTTCTGCCCTGTTAGCCAGCCAAACTCTTTCTCTTTCTGTTTGAAAAGCTACTATGGGCCAGCTTTGTTTTTCTGTTTGAGTTCTTCAGTTAATATATTCTTGATCAAATATGCTTAAAATATATAATGCTGTGGATTGAATTGTGTCCACCTAAAATGTGTATTAAAATCCTGATCTCTGAACCATAAGTATGACCTATTTGGAAATAGGCTTTATTTATCAAAGAGATCATACGAGAGTCATGCTGGACCTAAATCTAATCAATTTTGAGTTATATCAGAGCAGAATAAAAATAGAAAGACACACACACGTACACATATGGAAGAGGAGAAGAAGATATCCGGCTGAGCTAGGTGCATTTAAAAGTCTCGGAATCCAATGTTTGCTGGAAGCAATTAGAAACTCATATAGACCGGGAACGAACTTGTGTTAGAGTCATACCTGGAATTCAGCTGCCAGTGTCCTAAACTGTGGAAACTGAAAGTCTAGTCTTTGCAGCTACCTGACTTATGATATTCAAGGTACCACTATTGTAACTAAGACAGTTAATGCCAATAATTTTGTTTCATAGTTGTCAAATATTCTGTGGTACATTTAGATATTTTAAAGTTCTTATTTATAGCAGAATTTGAAAGATTTGTGAACCAGATTGCCTGTATGTGTGTTGGCTCCATTTAGTTTAAAATCACACTTTAAGTTATCAAATCAGTTGAGTTTCTGTAATTTATGTTCACTTTAGATTCCTCATAGTGACAACTGATGGATAGCCCTTGAATGATTTTTTATTACAAGACAAGATTGAATATGACTTGAAAATCAGTATTTTTATCAAGTCTGCACAATACCTTTTTTAAATTTGAAAATTTTGTTTAATTTTTCTATTTCTAATACCAGTTGACAGTAATTATCTTAAGGTACTTAAAGAATAAGCCATGATACTGTATCATATGATTGATGAGATCATTTAATGGACTAATTATTATTATTATTGTCAATTTTTCCCTTTACTATGGCTCTGTGACAACCATACTCATTGATGTGACTAATAACATCAACAATAAATATATATTTCCATTATATAATAGAGGCGCTGTAAAGGAGAAACAAGATACTAAGTGTTCATGCCAATAAGCATTTGTGACAGTCACTATCAATTGAGCTAGTGGTTAGGATGAAAGCTATTGTTTCTAAGGAATCTTGCTAATAGGGTGAAGTAAAAGCAATTACACAGCAGTCACATGTAGTGTGCATCTTTCCTGAATAATTAAGGATACACTTGTTTTTATAGGTACAGGTAAAGTGCTATGGGTGATAACTAAATTTATTTTAGTTTGGTAAAAGAAACAGCCAGATTGGCAATATATATTCTCGCTGTTTAATACATTTTTTAACAGGCAAAATGGTAAAATATCTTCAGAAGAATGAGTACTGTTTTGAGTTTTACTGCTCTATAATTTTATAAACTGTAAACTTTAAAATCTGTGAAAGAGATTGAAGAGGAAAGTTTCAATATTTCTAGGGAAAAATACACCCATTTTAGTAGTTGTGTTAGGCAGGGTTCAATAAAGAAGCAGAACCAGTGACATAGATATATGATAGGTAGATAGATAGAAAGAAATATAGAAAGAAAAATTTATATCAAGGAAATGACTCACACAGTGTAGAAGTGGAAAATCCAGTTGACTCAAGTTCGCAGACCCAATGCTAAGCTAGAGACTTTTGATTACTCATATCGTTGCAAGTGATGATGATGAACCAGGAAGTAGGAAGATGAAGTAATCACAGTCTGTTGGATGTCAGCAGGTCAGGCTTGTGCTTGCAGAGGCAAGTAAATCCAAAGTTGGTAGATCAGATAAGAGATCAAATGGCACATCACTCATAGCTCCTGGGATCATCAGGCAATATGGCAGACCCTTGCCTAAAGTCCAAAGAACCCAAGAGCAACAGATAAAATGCAAGATGTAGGCTCAGCAGAAAAAATGAATGTGCTTAGCATAGCTTCTATTTATATATCAAGTAGACTATACCCCTGAGGAAACAACATTTGGTCCTGTAACCCAAGTCAGGGGTTGCAATCTACTCTCATCTCATAGCTACTTTGCTGCTCACTGCAGATCTCATAATAGAGTTGATTACATTATGTTAGGTAACATGGAAAAGCCTTACTGCCAAATCATGGTGCAGCCAAGTCGACACAAAACCTAACAGTAGTCATAGTCCTTGAAGATTTTCCTTGAAGATTTTCAGGACACAAGAAAACAGATGCACTACAATGTTCCAAACACTATTATAAATAATCTACATATATCATCATAATTTATTCTCACAATAATTTTTTAGGGCAGTGGGCTTTTCTTGTTACTGGATGTAATCAAGTTGGCTCTGATTTGTAAAGACCCTGTGTACTGTCAGCCCTGTGGACCAATGGGTTTTATGTCCATGAACTCTAGAAATCAGTGATCAATCACATAAAGCAAAAGAAATAAAAAGGAGGAGCAGAAAAATAAAAACAAATAAATGATCAAAACAATCTCTCAAAAGCTAAGAGGGAGTTTAAAGTTCTATGCTTATTAGTAGTAGTATTTATGCTATATTATATAAGTAAGCTAGTGATGATTTGAAGAATACAGGAAGATGTGCATGGGTTATATGTAAGCACTATGCCATTTTATATCAGGAACTTGAACAGCCACAGCTTTTTGCATCTGCAGGTATACTGTAACCAATCCATGGAGGGGGAGGACACTGAATGAGAACTGGACAACAGAAGGACACATTTCTGGGTCCTGCACTATTCCTACATCACTGCTATGTTTGACCCCATTGTTTCTGCCATTGTGACAGTCCATCTTGCTGAGGGACTACCTCTGTTTTGCTGCATCTCTACTTTACCACGCATGATACCCTTCTCCAGGGACTGGTCTCTCTTGAAAACATGTCTAGGACGAGTCAACCAGGGTGCCCTATAGCACTGAGGAAACACACAACATTCCTCTAGTGCTTTAATGCTTCCTCCCTTCCCACTGTCATGACCCCAACTCTACCTACTAATCTGGCTAGACCAGAGTGTGTTCACTGGTATAGATAAGTGTTTTCAAGACATGGAATCCAGGACAGATAAATCTCACAGAGACATTAATGGGAGTATCAATACCATGAGGCTAGGGGGAAGGTTGGGGGAGAATGGGGAGAAAGGGGAATAATCACAACAATCAACATATAACACCCCCCGGGGGTGGGGATAAACAACAGAAACATGGGTAGTAGATGGTGTAAGATATGAAAAGAATAATAATTTATAATTTATGAAAGGGTTCACCGGGGTTGAAGGTTGGGGGAGGAAGAGAAAGAAAACTAGCTGATACCAAGAGCTCAAGTAGAAAGAAAATGTTTTGAAAATGTTGATGGCAACATATGTACAAAATGCTTGATACAATTGATGTATGGTTTGCTATTAGAGCTGTAAGAGAACCCAATAGAGTGATAAAAAAAGAAGAGTAACCTTGAAAAAAACAAAGTACATGAGACAAAGTCTAGCCATCCTTGACTCAAAGGAGCATTCTGGCTGTACTTCTTCCAAGACAGATTTATTGGTTCTTTTGGCAGTCGATGATTCTTTCAGTCTTCTTTGGTGGGGTTGGTAGTGGATCCAGGTAAAATAAAATCTATTACAATTTCCCTATTTTCTTGTGATGGTTTGTGTGCCCATCAATATTTTGCCCACATTATTTTCAATATTGCCCCTTGAGGCTTGAGTATTTTTTTCTGCTTCAGAAAATCTGAATGAATGTTTCTTTACCCTTGATTTCTATATACAGCTCTTTAACATTTTGCTATAATACTCTGCTTTTTCTTTTGTATTTTCTCTTTGGAATCTCTGTTTAGCTCATGTCCTCCAGTTAGTTTAGCGAGTCTATAGCCAGGAGCAAGTATGGAGGCATTTTCTTAACTTCCATTTGTTCTTTTCTTTCTTTGCTCGTTAGTGATTATTTCCTTCCTTTCTGTAGTATGTCCTCAATGTTTATTTGGTCATCAGTCAAGATTACTCATCATGTCAGAGTTATTTTGTGTCTGGACATGAAATTCAGGTAGGATATATTAAGGGCTCTGTTTGGTTATCTAGATTTATTTTGATTTTCATTAGCTTCAACTAGAACTTGCATGTGAACTATGTGTGGTCTCTGTTGTAGTAGGCCTTTGGCTTTGTTTGGACGGATGTATTAAGATTTTCTATGGTCTCTTGTGACAGATAGAACTGATTTTATTTTGTGTATTCCATGTGTATCTGGTGTGGTCCATATGTATGGTCATCACTCATGTATTTGAAAAGAAGTTTCCAATGTTTTATGTCATTCATTTTGAAAAAATCCTATCATGCAATTTCTGGCCTTGTTCCTACCACTAACATGATGTTTGCTACTTACTGATCTTTTTATTTCCACTTTTTCATTCCAGCCATCAATGATTATTAATGCATCTTGATTGCATGTTTGATTAATTTCAGACGGCAGAACTTGATAAAAACTTCCAACTGCTTCACCTTTAACATTAGTGGTCGGCGCATTCATTTGAGTAGTGGTATCTTACCTCATTGCCTGCAGGTGTATGAGCATTGTCCTGTGACTACCATGGCTGTACTTCAAACAGATCTTGACGTGTTCAGTTTGACCATGATTGTGGTACAATTCTGCTTCAATTTTGCATCCAGGCACAGTAGACCATGAGACTGTATGATTGAAAATACTCATTATCAGTTCATTTAAGCTTAGACTATTGATCGTTAAGAATGCTCTTTTATCTTTTGACAAGTTCTAGTTTTCCCGGATTCATACATTCTGCTTCCCACCTTCCAATTGCTCATGGATTTTAGAAGAGATTTTTTTGTTATTTTGAGTTGTGCCACATCAGGGAATGGCCCCAAGGCTGTCCTCCATCCTATTGTTTGTTATGTGTGGCTGAGCTGTGAGGAAGCATCTCTTCCCCAGTTACATGGTGAATGCTTTTCAACCTGAGAAATGTATCTTCTGACAAAACATCAGACAATGCTGTACTGCTTATTATATGTTTCAATTGGTCACATTTTCAGAGTAGACCATTATATCTTACTTCCTCGTCTGTCTCAGTCTAGAAGCTCTATTGAAACCTTCCACCATGTATGATCCAATTGACAGTAGAAATAAAAGTGGCATAGCTGTCAGAATCCCAACAACAATGATATTTTGGGACTCCAAAGTGACCAAAGGAACATATTTTAAAGACGTTTTAGGAAAATAAAATATTGCATGAGCTAGCCAGACAAGCTGGATTATATGATTGGAAGATTGAAAATGAGGAGGAATTGAAGCACTTGCTGATAAAAATTAAGGACTGTAGCCTTCATTACGGATTGCAATTCAATGTAAGGCAGACCAAAATCCTCACAGCTGGATGAATTGTTAACATCATGGTAAATGGGGGAAAGGTCAAAGTTGCCGAGGATTGATTTGACTTTGATCCATAATCAGTTCTCATGGCAGCAGCAATCAAGAAATCAAAAGATGTGTTAAACAAGGCAAATCTGCTACACAGACCTCTTTAGAATATTGAACAACAAGGATGTTACTTTGAGGACTGACCCAAGCCATGATTGTCCATTGCCTCATATGCATGTGAGAGTTGGACAATGAATAAGGAAGCCCATAGAAGAGCAGATGCATTTGAAATATGGTACTTAAGAATACTGCTGAAAGTGTCATGGACTCCAAGCCAGTCAAACAGATCAGTCTTGGAAGAAGTAAGGCCAGAGTGCTCCTGAGAGGCAAAGATGGCAAGTCAAGTCTTGCAAACTGTGGCCATGTTGTCAGAAGAGGTACATCCCTGGAGAAGAACATCTTTTTTAGTAAAGTAGAGGGGTGGCTAGAAAGAGGAAGACCTTTAAGAAGATGGCATGACGCAGTGGCGGAGTCAATGCGCTCAGGCAGAGGAACAATGGTGAGGATGACGCAGGACCTTGCAGTGCCTCATTCTGTTGCTCTGGGTTGGAGCTGACTTGATGTCACCTAATGGCAACATTAGCAAGTTAAAGGCTAAACAATCTATCAGTAATTTATTTTCCAATAGCATTATTCACCTGTTCATTCTTTGTGGCTGTAAAAAACTTTCTTGAATAATCGTTTTTTGCACTGGAAAATCTTTCGCCATATACCCTCAGCCTTGATTTTACTCTTTCAGTCTTTTTTATTCCTCAAACTGCAGAATATTGAAAGAGAGTACAATTCAATCCTCGTGGATACTGTGGTACTAATGTTTTCTGCCATGGTGACACACCTGTGAAAAGATATGGGTAATGTCTAACCTGTCAATCAAGTCATAGACTAATGATTTCTCTTTGACAATGTGTCCTATTTATAAGAGACCCTGTGGATACCACATCCCTCTCTCTTGCCCATCTCCTTCCTGCTTCTGAGGCTGGTGGCCCATGTAAATGTTAATGTAACACTATTAGGATACAGGTTCTGTATCATTCATTTCATCTATTTAAAGTGTATGATAAAATGTATTTTAGTATATCGAAAAGTTATGCAGATGTTGTCATGGTAAAGTTTATCATATTTTCAGCCAATGCAGAAGTCATTTTCCATTTTGCCCAAGCATTTTCTCCTCACCTCAGGCAACTACCTATCTGTTCCTTAATTTTTTATGAGATTTTCCCATTTTAGATATTTCATATAGACATACATTTTTGGTGTCTGACTTCTTTCATTTAACATAAAGTTTATGATTCCCCCATGTGTAGCAAGAATGAGTACTTGATTATTTTTTATTGCTAAATAATATTCTGCACTGTGGACATAGCATATTTTATCTGTCCATACCTTTGGGGATAGGTATTTTGGCTATTTCCACTCTTTTTGGTGCTATCAACGATGCTGCCTCAACACTTCTGCACACATTTTGTGTGGAAATCCATTTCTTTCTCTTGGTCTATAGCTGGAGGTCGACTTTCTGGGAAACATGATCGCTCTATCTTGAACGTTTTTTGAAGAACTCCGAGGATGTTTCTAAATTGGTTTCAACATTTTCCGTTCTCCTCAGCAGTGTATGTATGAGAGCCAAATTTCTTCCCATCTTTGCCAACACTGATTACCTACCCTTTCTATTATAGAGCTTCTGTTTAGTGGGAAAGGGTCCTGCTAACCTCAGGGTCAGTTGTTTGAAACCACCAGCTGCTTTATGAGGGAAAGATGAGGCTTTCTACTTCCGTAAAGATTTACAATCTGAGGGACCCACAGGGAAGTTTCACCCTATCCTTTAGGGTCACCATGAGTTGGAATCTCCTAGATGGCAGTGGAGGAGTTGTGAAATGGAATGTGATTTACATATATCCCTGATGACTCATGATTTGGAGAATATTTTCATGTAATTATTAACCTTTTTGTATGCTCATTTAAGAAGTACCTATTCAAATACGGTTTGTTTTAAAATTAGGTTATTTTTCATTTTTACCAAGAACTTGTAATAGTTTTGGCATACTCTAGTTACAAATTCCTTATCAGATACAGGATTTGCAAATATGTTCTTCTGTCCTGTGGGTTATATTTTCATTTATTTGGTGGCACCCTTTAAAAATAACATTTTTTTAAAGTTTGATCAGGCCTAATTTTATCTATATTTTTATTTTGTTGTTTTTGCTTTTATTACTATAGTGATAAAGCTTTGCCTAATTCAAGTACACTATTAGGATTTACTCCTTTTTTATTTTCCAAGAGATTTATACTTTTAGCTCCTACATATAATTCATTTTGAATTTTTGGTACAGACAGTCTACAAATTGTCATAAACATACAGAAAAATTTAATCCAGGGATTTAAACTTGCTTTGTCATTGCTGTAGGAGTTAAACAGGAAAAGATCAGACTTTTTATAGCATGCATGACTAGTCAAGGTGACCAGAACAGGAAACATTACAGGTGGAAGCCCTGGAGTGGGAGACTTGGAAGAGGTATAGGGAGGCCTTCTAGAAGAGAACCACACATAGGAAGCATCACTGTCTATTGAGATCTTTGAGTAGGGCACTGCCTTGTTTGAAGCTCTGCTTCAGTGTCATGTCAATACCATCACTTTGAAATCATTGGACCAACCTCTAAGCACAGTACATTCATTACCACAATCACCTTCAGTTGCTATGAATGCAGCTTTTAAAATATTGAAAATGCTTCTAGCTTTTCCTTGCTCTAAGGTTGAATAAGAACTATATACACCTGTTTCAACTGACCTACAAATTCTAAAAGAAGCAATATTAATGGGGTTGCCTGTATACCACGAGAAAGTGATCCAACTTCATTCTTTTGCACGTGAATATTCAGTTTTTTAAGGATTGATTTTTTTATTATTCTGTTTCCCCATTGGATTTTGCACTCTTGTTGGAAAATCAAAAAAAATATAAAAGTAAATGTGATTTTTAATTTATCCATATATATATTTGACTATCCTTTTGAGTATGCCACAGATGTGCTAATTAGTGAAACTTGGAACTACATCTCAGTTATCTACTGCTGTCATAATAAAAAATATAAGTGTGTAGCTTTAAAGAGTAGCAATTTATTTTCTCACTATTCCAGAGGTGAAAAATCTAAATTAAGTTCCTGGTTGATGACTTCTGTAGGCCTCCCTTCTGACTTCTGGTAACTGCCAGCATTCTCTGGTTTTCCTGTGTGCTTCCAATGCATCTGTGCTTCATTCCTTTCTATTTGTGCTCCTGGCTATTCTGTTTGTTATGTAAAACATGACTCCAATGTGATTAGGCTTAGGATCCATGCTATTCTGATATAATCTCACTGACGTAATAAAAGAAAACCTCCTTTTGATGATAGACAATTAGCTGGTGATCAGATTGAATGATGGAATTTTGCAAAACCATCAATTTCTTCATGTCCAGCAACTTAAATGGTTATTATTCATGTAGGCCTCACCAGATGGAATACACAGGTATCAAATTAACTACATCTGTGGGAAGAGATAATGGATTAAGCTTAATATGAACAGCCAAGATGAGAACAAGTGCTAACTGTATTTATATGTTAGCTCACATTGGCATTGAAAAAACAATGAAAACAAGTCCATGACAGCCAAAATTCAACTGTGAGTATATCCCACCTGAATTTAGGGACCATCTCTAATACAGAATTGACTCATTGAACACTAATGACCTGGTAAACTGTGGGATGGCATCAACAACATCAAACATGAAGAAAGCAAATTTCATTAAAAAGACAGGATAAAGAGAAAAGATCAAAGTGGATGTCAGAAGGGGCTCTGGGACTGGCTCCTGATAGAAGAGTCTCACTCTCAAACTCACTACCATCGAGTCAATGCTGACTCATAGCAATCCCTGTGGATTTCTGAGACTGTAACTATTTATGGGAGTAGAAAGCCCAGTCTTTTTCCTTTGGATCTGCTGGTTACTTTGAACTCTCAACCATGTAGATTACAGCCCATTGCGTAATCACTACACCACCAATGCTCCATTGATAAGAGAATACAAAGTATTATAATTAAATGAGCAAAGACAAGAAATTAGAAAACAAAATGGAAAAATATGCTTAGCATATCTCTATGAAATGGAAAAAACTCACGTCTTGAGTTTTAATATTAAAATATTCTATGGGGGGAAAAAACATCAAAAGAATGAGGAAGGCTCAAGTACTCCCTCAATGTAAGAATGCTTTGTTCTATGAAACAGGCATTTCATGATGCTCACCTTCCCAACGTGACCACTAAAGACAAAGTGGTGCATAAGCAAATGTGAAGAAAGCTGATGGAGCCCAGCTATAAAAAAATATAGCATTTGGGGTCTTAAAGACTTGAAGGTAAACAAATGGCCATCTAGCTGAGAAGCAACAAAGCCCACATGGAAGAAACATACCAGTCTGTGTAATCACAAGGTGTCAAAGGGAACAGTTATCAGGCATGCATCAAAGAACAAAAAAATCAAATCATTGTGAATGTGGGGAGTGCAGTTTGGGGACCCAAGACCCATCTGTAGGCAACTGGACATCCCCTTATAGAAGGGTTGCAGGGAGGAGGCAAGCCAGTCAGGGTGCAGTGTAGCAAGGATGAAACATACAACTTTCCTTTAGTTCCTAAGTGCTTCCTTCCCCCCCTACCCTCCACTATCATGATCCCTATTCTGCCTTACAAACCTGGCTAGACCAGAGGATGTACACTGGTACTGAGAGGAACTGGAAACACAGGGAATCCAGGACAATGATCCCTTTAGGACCAGTAGTGAGAGTGGCTATACGGGGACGGTGGAGGGAGGGTGGGGTAGAAAGGGGGAACCAATTACAAGGATCTATATATAACCTCCTCCCTGGGGGACAGATAACAGAAAAGTGGGTGAAGGGAGACATTGGACAGTGTAAGATAAGACAAAATAATAATAATTTATAAATTATCAAGGGTTCATGAGGGAGTGGGGAGCAGGGAGGGAGGGGAAAATGAGGAGCTGAAACCAAGGACTTAAGCAGAAACCAGATATTTTGAGAATGATGATGGCAACAAATGTACAAATGTACTTGACACAATGGATGTATGTGTGTATTGTGATAAAAGCTGTAGGATTCCCCCAATAAAATGGTTTTATAAAAAATGTGGAAGGAATACACATTTAATGTATCAAGAAGAACTGGTCAATATTAAACCATTTCAATGATACTGAAGGAAACAGTCCAAGTTCTACTGAAGGCATTAGCCAAAAACAAAGATCCAGGAATTGATGGAATATTGAAACAAATGTCTCAACAAACTAAAGAAGCACTGGAATCAATCTCTGGCCTATGCCAAGAAATCTGAAAAACAGTGTCTTAGAAAAGTTATGGGAAGAGATCTGTATTTGTGTCCATTCCAAAGAAAGGTTATTTAGCAGAATGCACAAATCAGTGAACAATATCATTAACAGTTGTAGAAAAGCATTGTGAGGGAGCTACCAGAAATTCAAGTCCATTCAAAAGAGGACCTGGACTTAGGGATATCATTGCTAACAGCAGATGGATTTGATTGAATGAAGAGATCAGCAAAAATTTTAACTTATATTTTATTGACTATACAATAGTGCATCATAACAAACTGGATGGATTGTAACAATCTATGGATAATATTTCCAAGAATAGAAATTCCATAGCACTTCAACACGCTTCTGTATAATCTGCAAATTGACCAAGAGACAATTGTTTGAGTAGAACAAAGATATATTATGTGTTTTAATATCAGGAAAAGTATGCGCGAGGGTTATATACTATGAGAATTTCTGTTTGCTGTTAAGTTGGCTGGGGCAGGATCCTCCCATGATGTGATAACATAATGTAATAACCTTCCTGATGGAGTCTTACGTGAACAGCCAAGCAGTTGTGGGAAGAATAAAGTAAACTCTTTCCCCATTAATTAAGCTTAAGATCTGACCCATGAGCTTGAACTGCACAGGACCTACCTGCTTCTATAACTGTATGAGCCACCTTCTTGATATAAATTTCTTTTTTTATATACACAAAAATAAGCATCATTGGTTTTGCTTCTCTGATTTATATCCCATCACTGTACCTATTCAACCAAGAAGCTGGATGATATGAAAAAGAATGAGACACCTAGATCGGAGGAACACTTATTAACAACCTTTGAGATGTAGATGACAAAACCTTGCTTGCTGAACTAAAAGAGGACTTGAAGTACTTGCTGATAAGGCTCAAGGACTGGATCCTTCAGTACAGAATTTAATTCTATGTAAATAATACCCAAATCCTCACAATGGCAGCAATAGACAATACTATGATAAAGGAGGAAAGATTGAAGCTGTCAAACATTTCCTATTGCTTGGATCTACAATCAATATCCATGAAAGCAGCACTCAGGAGATCCAATTGTGTATTGCATTGGGAAACTCTGCTGCCCAAGAGCTCTTTAAAGTGTCGAGAAACTAGGATGTCACCTGGTGGAGTAAGGTGTACCTTCCTCAAGCCGTGGTTTTTTCGGTTGCCTCATGTGCATGTGAAATAAGAAAGGCTGAAGAAGAATTGATATATTTCAATTATGGTGGTGGTGAAGAATATTAAAGTACTATTGTCTTTCTGAAGAGCGAATAACTCTGTCTTAAATCAGAATGCTCCTTGCAATCAATGCTAAGACTCTGTCTCACATCCCGTGCACATGCTATCAGGAGAGACCAGTCCCTGGAGAAGGATGTCGTGCTGGTTACAGAGGAGGAGCAGTGGGAGAAAGGAAAACCCAGGAAATGGTAGACACGGTGGCTGAAGGAATGCACTCAGATGTAGCAGCAAGTGTGAGGTTGGGGAGGACCGGATCATCGAATGCACTGTTGTATGTGGGTCATTAGAAGTTGGACAACCTCACTGCACATAACAAGCTAACGACATCATCTCCTCCCAAGGAAAGCCTGCCTATCTACTTTTGAAAAATCATTGAGGGTAAACTCTTCGACACACAATCATATATGTACTCACTAAAATGACAATGAGTCAGCACTAATTTATGGTAATTAGTTAGGTTAGGTTTATATATAATTATTTTTATGGGTTTTTTTTTCTCGGGGTTCCATAGAACTGCTCAAGCTGCCATATCAGAAATGGAATTTCTGAACTAGATTTTCAGTCCTTAATGAAAGTTTATCAATGATTCTGAATCTGATAATAGCCTGGTGTGGTAATAATTTCTTTCAGAAGAATTTACACTAGACTAGTCCAAATGAGGTGGAAATCATTGGTGTGCCTAATAGCCAACTCTTCTGAGATACTGATCTACTCCATTTTCCTCCGCCTCCTCCTTTGAATAATTCCTTAATGTCCCTGGGGCCTCCCATTTGCTGCAATGCCCACAGAGCCTTTTAGATCTTTGAGCACGTGTCTCATGTGGTTGGTGGGTGGCATTTAGTCCAAATCTGAAGGTCAGGCAGCAGTGAGCCACAGGCAGGGTCCAGAGCCAGAAACCAAAGATGTCCAAAACTCACCACAGGTTTCTTGCTTCTACCAAAGCTCAGCCAGCAAATAAAGGTCTGATTTTGCAGGTGAGGCTATGTGTGTTATAACTGTATGATGGAACCAGTATCCCTATAACGCGGAGTGTGACATTTTCGTAACCTTTAATTAAATGTATATATATATAGATAGATAGATAACTATGAAAGTAAAGAATAAAAACAAAATTTTTTCCTGAAATTAAAAATTCTTGTGTTTTATGGTTAAATATCCAAGGAAAACAAAGGATGTTTTTAAAATCACACTCTCCATCAAGGTAGAGTAGGGCTCAAGGAAACCAAGGGCATGGCTTGATTCACCCCTTCAACAAAAAGCCAAGTCTAACTCCCACTATAGTACTGCCCCCTGGTAGAGAGAAGACCTCCAACAAGGGACCATGACCACAGGCATATAAAGTCCAGAAGTGGGAATTGTGGCTAGAAGTTACCATCTTAATTGACTACAACTCACCCTGTTTGGTGGGGACTTGGACTCAGTAACCTTATAGGTTATTTATTTCCATACTAAGGAAACCATGGGGAGAACTAGCACCCAGGCAAACAACACAACAACAACAGCAAAAGGAAGCAATATTGAACCCTACCTACCTAATTACTCTTAATCTCAGCACACCTTCACACTTTTGGGGGTACTTGCTTTCAGTTTGATGAGCTTACATGTTGCTCTTTAATTAGACAGGAATCCCTCATGAGTAGTGGAAACATGAACATTAATCTCCATGCTATGTAAAGGACTAGTATATATTTAAATATGCTTACAGGAATGCCAAGGAAACAAAAGATGTGGATTCATACCCTGTACTAAAGTCGAGTCTTTTTTTAAAGATAATTTTATTGGGGGCTCTTATAGTTCTTATAACAATCCGTACATCGATTGTATCAAGCATATTTGTACATCATTCTTTTCTAAACATTTTCTATTTGAACCCTTGGTATGAGTTCTGCTTCGCACCCCCCACCCTTGTGACCGCTTGATAAATTATAGATTATAAGGATTTTTATACCTTACAATGACCAATATTTCCCTTCCCCACTGTTTCTGTTGTTCCTCCCGCTCTGGGGGTGGAGGGGGTGATTTTATGTCAATCATTGTGATCCATATTAATCCCACCCTTTTAGGCATGAACTGGGACCTGGAGACTTAGGGATGAAAGAGTTAGATTCTTTTTTGGCAGTAGCTGGTCATTTCCAGATGAGAATGTCTACCATTGTTATTGCTTGGCATTTTAAGACACGATGTATTTTTCAGATGAAAACACCTAAATTTTTAGCTATTGTCAGCAAACTTTAAAAAATAAATAAAACTTTCCAAATGCTTGAGGTTTAGCACAGCATGCTTGTCTTTTTGTCTGCCCAGGAGATAAGTTGAAGATGTAATTTAATAATATGTCTTCCTCAAAGGAGGGAAATCATCTTTCAGTGGGCAACAAGTGGATAGCTTGCATGAACTCAGGAAGCCTCTATAAACCGGGGTGGGAAGATAGGCTCCCTATTGGGTCACTAAGCACAAGGTCAACCGTAGAATGCACTGCTGCTAGGGGCAACCAGGAGCCTTTCTACTCCTGTCAAGATCTGTGACCTCAGAACCCCCAGGGGCAAGTCTACTCTGTTGTTAGGGTTGCTCTGGATTGGAATTGACTTCAGGGTAGTGAGGTTTGAGGTTGTTTTGGAAACTGGGGTGGAAAGCTGTACAGAACTGAAGGATTGCCTTACGTTTTTCTAAATTAGGTTGTTACAGGCTTGATTTGAATACTAAAAATGAACTTTATGATACAAGTAATTCTATTGTGCTTTCTTGGACAATCATTTATAATACACTAAATTCAATATTGTGGATAAAATATCTGAATAAAAATATACTCAATGTTGAGCTTCTTTTCTTGGTCAAAATCTCCCCCATTCTACTGTTGCATTGTAAATGTTTTGAATGAATTGACTAGTAGGCATTTTTTCATAGTTCTTTTGGGATGTAATATAAGAATTTATTATTATCAGTTGTTATGAGAAAAACATATAATTCTGAACTAATGACCTGAGAGCTAAAGAATAAATAGCTACATTATAAAAAACAAGTTCCCAAGGACATAATTATGTTATTACTTGCAAACAGAGAGTTTCTGGTTCATTAAGTTAGAAAGGGGAAAAAAGTATAAATGATAAAGGTGAAAAATTTATTTTTTCATTGTTCATGTCTTTTTCCCCCTTGACCAATAAAAAATAAGCAGGAGGTTTTTTACACTAAAAGAAAATGTAAATGGTGAAGCTTTCTTAAAGCCAGCTTCATGTGTCTGTTCCCATAGTTTGATTATGTGGAATTTGACCTTTATTTAAAGAGCATCTCTGTTGAATGATAATTGATGGTGCTTTGAGTGAGAGTTTATGACAGTACTTCTACTTATTAAAAATATTTTCCTTAAGGTGAAGATGTTTCTTTTTAACTTTTGTCCTAGCTTAACCTTTGGAAAGATCATGTGAGCTCAGTTGCATTTATAGATTTAATTAGCATATTGTAGGCTTTTCCTGGTCATTAATAAAGATTTGGTGGATGACTAGATTTAGTCCTAATCCTGATAACTCACCAGTTTATTTCACTTGGGAAGTCATTCATTCATCCTTTTTATCTTGCTGGGTTTGAGCTTTATTTAATTATAGTAATTCAAACCCATTAAAATTTTAAATTTTTCTTTATATAAAGGTAGTCTCCTAATTACTAATTTACCGGCATTACTTGTGACCCTATTAGAAAACAACAGTGCTTTGTTTTACTTATTCAAGCACGTACCCCCTGTTGGGTTTTGTAGTCTTATGAGGTTAAACCCAATGGTAAGATAATGACTGACTAAAAGTAATAATATAAAAAAAAAAAAGATTCCAAGGCAATCAGCCCATTCTGCTGCCTATAATTTAGAACACATGAACCTTCTGTAAGGTTGAGGTATCGATGAGCATAGTAATTTATCTAATTCTTTTGCTGTGTGACTTCTCTAAGCATATCTTATTTGATACTACACAGGCAAGAAGGGAATTTATAGTGTAGTTAACCTATCCATATGCTTCCTGTGCAGTATCAAATTAACTCTCTATTAATATCTGCTTGACTCTACCCTGAAACACACACTCCATTATCTATTTTCAAATATTTCTGAATTAAGCTTGTATACAACCTTATCTGGTTAATTCCTTAAGCCACTTGACATTGGAAGGAAGAAAGGTAGTAGAGGGAATAAAAGTCAGATTGTGCACAATTCCTCTCTACAGCCCTTAATAGCTGTAGACTTCCTAGCTGTATCCTTGCGGAAGTTGCTTAGGCTCTTTGTTCCTCTCTAAAATGGGAATTAAAATAAGAGTTGCTGTTATTTCCCATTGAGTCAAGGTATAACAGAATGATACGTAAACATGAACGATTGAAGCAGTTCCGGGTTTTATGCCATCTTCTTGATCATTGATATATCTGAGCTCATTGATTAGCAATTGTGTCAATTCTTTCTGTGTTGGTTTCCCTTGTTTCAGTGACCCTCTGTTTACCACACATGACTTCCTTTGGCAGAAACTAGTCTTTTGATATTGTTATGTCGGCAGTGAGCTAGCTATGTGCTATGTGGCCATTAGTCATTAGAGAGCTGAGAATCAAAATAATGAGATCTATCTCCCACAAGCAATTATAGCAAAGTTCAAAACGAAAAGCAACAAGTACTGGTCAGAGTACGGGGAGATTGGAGCTCCTCACAGCCTGGTGGTGAGACTATACAATGGTGCGAGCACTGTGGAAAAGGTCTGAATTTTCCTTCAAAAGAAGTAGAAATATCAGATGATCTAGCAATCTTGCCACTAGATTTATATACCGGAGACATGAATTGATATATGCATGCTAATACTCACTGTGTTATTCACAGTAGCAAAGATGGAAACAACCTAAGTGCCCCTTAATGGATGAATGGATAAACAATTGTGATACGTACACACAACTCTAAGATTGATGAATCCATGAAACACCTCATAACACACATCAACCTGGAGGACATCATTCACCAAAGGACAAATATTGTATAAGACCACTATTATAAAATTTCAGGAAAAAGTTTCTACACAGAAAGAAACGTTCTTTAATAATTACCAGGGATGGAAAAAGGAAGGAGGGAAATCACTAGAAAGTAGACATGTATTAACTTTGGTTAAGTAATAGGTGATAAATTTTGTATTGTTATACTTTGCAATTCTCAACAGAACTGGGTTTGTTTTCTATAATTAAAGTTATTATGAGAGTTAAATAAGTTAATATGAGTCAGTCACTCACTTAAAATACTGTCTAATGGAAAATAAGCACTCCATAATTATTATTGTGCCTTGTAGACTTATTCTTATGTCACATCAAAGTAGACGCTTCCCTGTTCATTTGTCACCCATTTCTCCATTGTGTCTCTCGTGGTAATTCAACTTTATTCATCATGGACAGTTTCAGGCTGTTGAAAGAGGTCTGTAATTCTACCCCTATTCTCCTACCCTCCGGACTCTCCAGGTTTAATCCAGTCATACGACTTGTCATGTAAGTGTTTCACATTATAGATTGTTGGAAAGAACTCCTTAGAAATCAGAATCCATCAAGCTTTCAACTATGATTGTCACTTTTAGGTCATTATGTGGTTTCAAAATTTGTATGGACTAACGGGATGTTGGACATCTCCACAGCTTAAATCCTAATGGATCCTTACATGCGTACTTCACAGCCTACCTCTTCTGGTTGCTTTTGGCCTTGCCACCCCTGCCTTGGATGGTACTGTATTCACTTTTCACATACATGTTTTTGAGAGTAAGCTGATATCTGACATGACTTGACTTTTTTTGTAACATTTTTTTTCCCTTTTAGAGGGGCCAGAAATACATTTACCTCTCTACAGTCATGTTAATACTGCCAACTAAGCTGTATGGAGCATCCATTATATGCTATCACATGTATCGACTTAATCTTCATAACCACTCTACAACATACATATAATGTACATATATATAAAGATAATTTTAATATATATATACTATACATATACAACATAGCTATTAAATATGGGAACTAAGACATAGAGAGAGAAAGTAGCAGCAATAAGAGGTGGATTCAGTTTCCGTTCTGGGCGGCCTGACTCTAGGATCCAGAGATGCAGCTTTGTCTATTTACTTGGCACAGCTACTGGGTGCCGTTGTACCATTAGGAGGCGGTCTCATGCAGGGTTAAGTGTATCTCAGATTGTTGCTTCATGTTTGTAAGTGGGAGCAAGCAGGACATGTTACTGGCACTCCGATGTTATGCCTTCACGGCGTCTGTAAAGCACAGAAGTGTACATATGACACAGATTTAATCAAGGAACTAATAGAAATTATTTAAACCAGTAAATTATATACACTTAGTGATTGTGAAGGGGTGAGGATATTCATGGCTGTTACTAATCTCTGAAATGAGAAAAATTCAAAATGAATAAAGAAGCATCAAAATGCTATGTTATTGTTAGGTATTTATACTTTACAAGAGGGCTCTGAACTTAGTAAAAAAAAATAAATGATGGCCAAATTGTATCTATTGAACAAGGGCTGTGTTATGCTGGGCTTCTTTCTCCTTGACTTTCGCGGCTATTTTGTTTAGTTTCTCAATTGGTACTGCTCCTTTCCCCAAATAACTGGCTTTACTTCTATGTAACTGAAGTTACAGCATGTCGTCATTTTGGTGGAAAGAGATAATTTGTTGTTTGGATGAAGGAGGAATAAAGCCGCTTGATAATAGCTTTTCAGATTACCTGGGAAAGGCAGTCCTCAGAATACGAACACCAACTTACTGTGCAACCTGCAGTCACTAACAGACTATAAAGCCAGTGGATTTAAATTTTTGACTTACATACAATAGTTCTTGGTGACAAATGGCCACTGCTTTGTGATGCTCATCAGAGCATTCTTTGTTTTATTAATTTACTAATATGTTCAATATGTTGTAGTGTATCTGGAAAGTTTCTTTTGTGTTTCTATATAAGAATACAATCATTTAAAGTACTAATGTTTGATGATAAATGAACATAACTTTTATATAACTTAGACTTAAAGAGATTTAGGAGCAGAACTTGGTTCAAACAGTACATTTTTGCTCGCCTCACCCCTACTCCCATAATGACTGATTTTCACTTTCCAGCAAAACCTCTTCTAATGAGTATCTCTGGATAAGACACTCCATCATTGCTGCACGCAAGGTGGTGACATCCAGCTGGACAGCTAGGATGGGGGAAATGGCAGAAGGTGTTGGAAAAGTTTGATGAAAAGTACAGCTTCCTGTTAATCCTCCTGGAGGAGAATGTTTTAAAACTCTTAAAGTGGTTTCCTGTTGCAGGTAAACTCGTAAAATGTAAGTAGCACTGGGTTTTGATTGAATGAAGACAGATGTTACAGATGCAGTCTCATTTCCAGACAACCTGCAGCTATTTCGTTCCTCTGGCTGTCAGTGGGGCAAACACAGGACATGAGTGTTAGTTAAACATCAGCCCTAACATGTAGGTATAAGCAAGATAGTAAAGCCAATGCGTGTGACCAATAGAAAGGAAAGTTATTTTCGAGGCAATGCTTGAAATTTAAAAAAAGAAGTGGGTTTGGATGAGAATCCTCCCCATGTCTTCTATTTCATTTGTGGTTTTTTTAATACACATGGGTTAAATATAGTGTTAGACATACCTAACACATTCTTGTAAATACTAATGATGTGATGGGGTGGCCCAAATAAAGCTTTAGGTCGTTTTACAGTCGTGTCTTTTTACTCTTTGACATATGTGTAGGATAGCATTCCATCCCCACAAAGATCTTGTCATTTCTGAAGTGATTGTTGGTTGCCGTTCAGCCAGTTTGGGTTCAGGGGTCTTTACATGTGGGGTAGCCCTGCTCTACGGGGTTTACCGGCTTGTCTGTGGAGGGGCCTCTAACTGGGTTTAAAGCAGGGACTAAGACTAATTTCAAATGGCCTGTTCATGACCCATGAAAATAAGGACAGTATACAGATCGCAGAGCAACCAAATCTCTCAAGGTGTCAGATTTTGACCAGAGTGGAAATGGAACGCAATGGCCCACTCAGACCTCACAACTTTGAATGTCTGGGCTGGCTCCTGTCTGAGCTGGGCAAAGCCACCTTTCTTCAGTTCAGGTCAAAGCATTGGGCACAGAGGTATTTGGCTGTTTAACAGTATGTATGCAACCCTTGTGTCTGTGAGCCTTGACCAAACTTTTCAAACTGGTTCAAAATCCTGGTTTGAGCTGCCAACCTTTGGTTAGTAGTTGAGCGCTTAATGATCGCACCACTCAGGCATGTGTCCCAAGCACATTCATTTAGGAGACCTATGGAGGTACTTCTCATCCATAATGCCTTTTTTACTGTGATTGAAGTTCTATACTCAGGCTGAGGAAGATGACTCTATCTTTGAGCCATTTTGATAAAGATCGTCAGTGATATGTGCTAAAAGCATAAAGGCTATTTCTGCTCCATAAAAATAGGACAATTAGATTAGGGCAAATCTACCCCATCCACGTGGGTTTGCAGCCTCAGGAGGATGTGCTGCTTGTTCTTCTCTACTGCGTCATTCTTCAGGCTAGTGTTTGTCTGGCTCTCACCCCCAGTAGTCTATTCAAACTGCCTGGGAAAGGCAAAATGACCAAAGACAATAATTGCTTTCTCAGTCCTATCTAACTGCATCTCTGTGCTGCATTTGGATTATTGATCCTTTCTTTATTCTTGGGATTTTATTTCCTCTGACTGCACTATCTGTCGATTCTCCCTCTACCTTTTTGATGAATGCCTGTTGGCTGGCCACTCATGGATTGTGACTCATGTTTTTGCAACAGCAAACAAAACATTGCTTTCCGTTGTTTGCCTCTTCTTATTCATTCAGTATCAGTTGTTTGCGCGCCCACGTAAAAACTTGTCTGCGGACAATAAACACAGGAGGAGCCTTTTACATTCTTCCATGTTGCAGCTCTTCATAACGCTCCTTCAGGTTCACATATTTTAAAACACTTCTTCATCTAGTCACTGATTTTATTCCTCCTGCCACTTTCATCAGAGATTTGTTTCAAACCTCAAAGCTACAAAGCTGGTCATGTTGATCTTCTGCATCATTTCTTTGCTTCCCATTGCCCCTGAAATCAAATCCAAGCTCTTTCCGTGGAAGACACTGACCCCTGTGATGAACCATGGACATTCATTCCTTCAGCCTTGGACTCTCATGCTCCTGGCTTCCAAGTCCAGACTAAGATAGCAATCGATAGCTTGTTTCCCACAAAGACTGTGCCATTTCACCCACCGTGTCCTGGTTTGCCGCATTCCATCTGCTTAGCTTAACCCATTCCAACGTTCTCCAGTGGCTCTTACTCCTGCTTCATCTGTAGAGAAACTTCCTCAAGTGCTTCTGAAAAAATCCGCCATTGAAACCCATTAAACAAGGTTCTCCAACACATGGAGTTAGTTGTCTACTCAAGGCCTGATGCTAGCTTACTCAAGCATCATCTACTACAAGAAGCCTTTGTTCCACTCTCTTACGGGGCAGAGCTCAAACTTTATGTTTTCTTATCATGCTGGATATTTTTCACTTATGTACTTCAGCTATTTGATAATCATTTGAATAACAAGCAAGGGTTTGAATAGAATATTTGCTATTTCTTTATGTTGCTTAATTCTTCAATATTTATTTGCTTTTTAGGAAGCCTTTGCTCCCTCAAACCACTTGCCCCCAAGGTTAAAAATGCAATTTCAGTTCCATAGAAAATTATCCTAGTGAAAAATAGAAAATAATGAACAAGATGATGTGATATGGTAAGTGTGATGATAGAGCTATTAAGAGGGCAATATGGAGCTGTGAGATGCATCTATTTCACCCTTTTTGATTTTGTCTTGGCAAATCATGCTTGGGGTTTCTGGGATGGTGCCATCCCAGCATACCACCCTACCCCAGCATAGGGGTGTGTGTGGGGGGAACCACTCGGTGTTTCTTGTTCTCCTCTTGGAGCATAATCTTCTGATGGCGATGGCAAAGAGATATCAGGAAAGCCTGGATGCTCAATCATATTTTTTCTTGCCTTTCGAAATTCACTGGCCAAGGCAAGTTCCAAATGAAGAGACAGCCACATATGGAGACGTCTGGGAGGTTGCTAACAAGAACCTTCTACATCTCCACAAGGGGCAAGCTGCACTCTCATGCATATTAATGCCTTTCACAAACCAGAAAGCCCTGCATTTTATTTCTTCCCATATAACTAGATATGTAGCATGGTAGCTGGGTATGAACACAACAGTGGCTAATGACTGAACTATTAAAATAGTATTTTTGAATTTGTGATAAAAAATGAAGAATATGTGAAGTGAAACATTTTGCATTAAGCTCTGTGTATGAACATAAAATACTATTTTCCTCCTCTGTTTCTCTCCTCTCTTAGGTTCTATTTTTATCATGTACTATGTCAACATAGTCAGGATGAGACAATTGTTGTTTTTCTACTGCATATCCTTTCTGTAGTTTTGGATTTAAGATTAACCCATAGGTAAAGGAGTTTCTTTTTGTAGAATAATAAGGCTATAATTGACAGGCAATTAATTCTAAGTCACAATTAATTCTGTGACTTACTGTGGTTAGGATTTACATATCAAATTGCTCAAATATTCCACAGAAAAGAGAGAGTTTTAATTAAAGAGACCATAAAGCTTGTCTCCTTCAACATCCCATCAGACTGGTGATTTTGTTAAGCACAGGGCCTGAGAGATTTTAGGCCATGATTAAATGTTACTGTCTTTCTTCTTCTTGCTTATAAAGAAACATAAGAGGTGAGTGCATTTTCATCTAGAGCAGCCGTTCTCAACCTGTGGGTCATGGCCCTTATGGGGATCGAATGACCCTTTCACAGGGGTCTGCCCGAATCATAACAGTAGCAAAATTACACGTACGAAGTAGCAAGGAAAATAATTTTATGGTTGGGGGGGTCATCACCACACGAGGAACTGTGTGAAAGGGTCACAACATGAGGAAGTTTGAGAACCACTGACATAGAATAACTGAAAAAGTGAAGGCATTTTAATATAGAGTGTCTTTAATGTGTTGTACTGTGTATTGTGGCTTCTCACAGGCACAGGTAAACACAATGGACTTCGGATTTTCAGAACAATAATCTACACATCATGCACTCAATTTGGCCCTTTATAAAAAGACTCCCAAAGTGAATGCTTATCTTAGAATCCGTATTTTCCACAGTGGGAAGACTGCCCCGGGGGCACTGAAAGTGTCCAGAGGGCGGTGTGGGCTATAAAAGTAGATGGCTATACTTTGTTCTGGGTAAGGGCACTGATAGCTAGATCTGGATCTATACCTAAGATTTCATTTTCAGGGGAGGCGTTAAGGAAGGGTTTTTCCTGAGAGTGGGGCAGTAGGACAAATAAGTGTTGGAACCTGTGAGGTTGTAGGATCATTTACACTTGAAGCCGCTAATCATGGCAGCATCAAGTGAAACTCCCTTTATGTTTGTAGAACTGTCAAAGCCTATCTGTCTTCTCCTATTTACTATTCTATATGATGTGCGTCTTCCTTGCTAAAGGAAATAATGTCATCTAGTATATGTTTGCCTCATGCGTGTGTCTTGAATATTCAACTTGAAAAATAATGAAAACATATTGGTGTTAGAATCAACTATGAGATAATAGTAGTTCTTCAAATGTTGACCCCAAATCATCCTGCTAAACTTTAAGGTTTACTTCATTACTCCAATGGCAGACACTTGCCCGTTTTAAAGATATGTCTGTAGCGTGCAGACAAGGACCTATTGTCTTAATTGCTGGGCTAATTGGAGGGCTTTGGAAAGAGATGAGTTAATGCTTTCTGATTTAAGAGGATTAGAGCTAAACTGTCCTTGTATCGTGAACACCTTTTATGACAGACTAAGAAATGGGCTTGTGATCCGGGAGTGTCATTTGAGATTATGGAGTAAAGGGTCACTTCTTTAAAAAAAAACAAACAAAACATTTTTAGGGTCATTTCTTAAAGGAGATATAGTCACAAGCAGAGCCTACTGAGAGGTGACTGGAAAGTTTCCTGAGCCTTTTCTGTTTCATTCCATGTGTTTAGGAAACTTTGCTTGTTTACTCCTGTTCCAGGGAAGTAATAAGCAGTTCTCATCACTTTCCTGTTCGCCTTTCTCCTTCTCAGACACATCATTTGACTTTCATGGTTCTTTTCGGCGGCTTAGCTGCCTGCTGTGCACTTTCTAGTCCTAACTGACCTTGCTGAAAGATCCCTTCTTGTTATTTTCTAGATGGTTTACAAGTTTCTAAGGTATCTTTAAAAAGGGATGGCTTGATGACGGCCCAAGATCCTCACAATATAGTGCTTTGAGCCTATTTGTATATCTCGATTGTAGTTTTTCCACCCCCTAAACTACTTTTTCTTAAAAGGAAATGATAAAATTCAATAATTTTATATAAAGATGGAGAGATACTATGGAACTGATATTACTTTGGAACTGATATACTTACTTAATAAGTTAGTATAAATTCTACATCCATAAGGCGGCTGTTCTTTCATTCCTAAAGGCTTGTGACTAAAATATTTTCCATGCCCATGGTTGTATTTATTAGTAAACATAATCAAATGCCTCAAACCTTCCCATTTGAGATGGATTGCTCTCACATCTCCTGTTCTCAAAGGCCCTCCCGAGGCATTGGGCAGCCTCTCTTGCTTCCTGCCTTAAAGCTGCATAAATTTTCTCCCATAACTTATATTTCAAAGCTGCCCTGTCTAACATTCATTTCTGCTGCTTTGCTGAGTTCTTGTCAGACAAACTATGCCCAATGGAAAATAATTATGTTACCAAAGATACCATTTATCTAAAGCTTTTAAAGAGAGTGTTCTAAAGGCATCTCCAACATTTTCCCCCAAACTAACTTAAGTTACGATCGACTTTTTTTAGGTTAGGGGTTACATTAAGGCGGTGGGCGAACTATGGCCCACGGGCATATTTTATTTAGCCTAGAAGACGTTATGAGACCTTTGAATTAATTGCCAATATTTTACAGTTGGGAGATTTCACATAAGCATCCAGATTCACATTTTTTGAGATATTGGAATACCTGGCAACACGAGGCTTGAATTTCTGCATGACACTGTTAGTGCTGAAGGGTTTCGAAGGTTAGCGCTCAAGTTACCGGCAGTTCCAGATCCTGTTCCATCCCATTCCTAGTCCTCTTGGCCAAAGTAGGGGTATAATTTACACCACGCTTTCTGAAATGTTAATTTCTCTACGAATCACCAGAGGGTTTTGTGAAAATTCAGATTATGATCCAATTGTTCTGTGCTGTGGCTTGAGATTCTGCTGCGTTCCTTCAATGCTCTGTGGGAGGTCAGTGTGGCTGTCCCCGACATTTGAGTAACTGGTTGCTCAAGAGTCGGGCTCAGACCAGCAGCCTCAGCATCTACAGACTCATGCATTTGGGAGGAGGCCCAGGAAGTACAGTTTTATTGTACCCTCCTAGTGTTTCTTATGATCAAGGATTGCAGCCTTTAGTATGGATGGCAAGTTGATGGAAAGAAGGTCAGAATCCTCCTCACAATTGGATCACTAGGTGGTGTCATGATACGTGGAGAAAAGTTTGAAGTTGCCAAAGATTTCTTCTTGCTCATAAGCACAGTCCATCAGTGCTCATGGAAGCAGCCATCAAGAGATAAAAAGACACATTCGTTTGGGTAAATCTGCTGGACAAGATCTTTTTAGAGAAATGAAAATCAAGAACATTACTCTGAGTACTGAGGTGCGCCAGACCCAAGCCATGGTATTTTCAGTGGCCTCATATGCATGTGAAAGTCGGACATTGAATAAGGGAGACTGAAAAAGAGTACATACATTTGAATTGTGATGCTAAAGAAGAATATTGAAAGTACCATGGACTGCCAAAAGGTCGACCAAGCCTGATTGGGTCAGAGACCAGCTTGGCGAGACTTCCTTATGTGTGTTGTATATATTGTCGGAAGAGACCAGTCCCTGGAGAAGGATATCGGACTAGGTAAAGGAGAGGGCCTCAAAATAGAGGAGGGCCCTCAATGAGATGGAGTGACACGGTGGCTACAACAATGGGCTCAAGCATAGGAGCAATTTCAGTTCAATATTCAGTTCAAATTCAGTTCAGCTATTTCAGTTCAATAACACCTAGAGTGTTTGAGCTTTATGTGTTCCATTTTTTCATGGCTTCCAATTTTTCTAGATCCATATTTCATGCATCCCATCTTCTTGTTAGTGGTTATTGCAGTACTGCTGTTTCTTCTCATTTTGAGTCATTGCCACATCAACAAATATAGGTCCTGAAAACTTTATATCACTAAGGTCAACTCTACTTTGAGGAGACAGCTCTTCCCCAATTATATTTTGAGTGTCTTCCAACTTGAGGGGTTCATCATCCTGCACTATATGAAACAATATTCCACTGCTATCAATGCGCTCCACAAACACCACTATTTTTTTCAGATGTAGATTGGCAGGTTATTCTTTCTAGTCTATTTAGCTTGTAAGCTTTTCTGAAAATTTTCCACCACGGGTAACTATGCTTGTGTTTGAAATACCAGTGGTATATCTCACAGGATCATGATGACTTTCAAGTTATGATAGTTCAAGAACCTGACATGTCTGACAACTTGGCATGCTAGCCTAATTCCGAATGGGCAGCACATCTCTCTTCTTGCTTTCTCTAGTTTCTGTAGACCACTGTACCTGAGCATGCATGGCTTAGGAGGTTGTGGAGTTAATTCTTGCTTCCTGGAGTAACCCTTAACCAATGACCCATAGGAGTTGTTGGACAAATAGCCACACTCCCTCACATTCTGGGCAGAATAACTAGTGGATTTTCTACAGTGTCTCCAGTAAGATTAACCTCCAGTTGCTCACAATTTTAAATTGTTTGATAATGTACTTTTCATTGGCTGCCTTCTTTCCCTTTTCTATTTCCCATTTCCTTATTGATATCTCCCCCAAAAATGGCTTAATTAAAACCTTTGTCTCAGGATCTAATCCTATGGGGAACCCAAACTCAATCACACAAGACATTTCTCAAATCATGGACTTAGTGGTTATATCTATTATATGTGTAGGTCATGGAAGAGGAGAATTCATACCATCACTTTGAATAGTCATTCGGAGTGCCAACTGGGTCCCCAGCATAGATCCTGGGCATCAAAACTCACTGTTTCCTGTATCATAACACTTCCTTTTAGACTTCAGTCATTCAAAAAACTCAACAAATAACTTGCTGTCTCACTTCAAATTTTGTAGTGTGCAAATATGGCTATGTTTTCATTGTGTGTTTAGCCCTGGACAAATCACCTTTGACCAGGAAGGTGAAGTCATGTGGAAAAACAAACCAAAAACACTAGCAGCTGTGTGTTGTGGAAGAAAACCCTGTGGATGAAGTGCAATTTTTAGGGAACAGAGACCAGTAAGATAAACCAATAAATGTCCACTGTTCTGATGTTAAGGAGAACCCTGGTTAGGCAGTAATTAAGCACTTAAGGGCTAATCAATCAGCAGTTCAAACCCACCATCTTCCCCAAGGAAGAGTTACGATGTGGCAGTCTGACCCCCTTAAGATTTACATTAATTACCACTACCAACTGATCTGAGAGGGATAGCATTAGGGGATCCTGGATCGCATTCTTAACGAGCTCTAATGGCAGAGTGGACTCCTCATTGATCTCCTAACCACAAAGAAAGTGGTTCTAACCTATCAGTTGGTCCATGTGAGAAATATGAGTTTGTCTGCTCTGGTAAAGATTTAAGCCTTGGAAAATGAAAGGGTGAAGTTCTATTCTATCTTGTAGGGTCTCTATGAGTCAGCTTCAACACAATGATAATGATTTTGCTTTGGAAGTTTGGGATAGAATAGGAGAAATATGTGCAACAAAGTTTAAACTTATTTTAAAAGTTCAGGGATATTGCTCAGAGAGAGATTCTTGGAACCCACAAGACTGTTGTCCTTAGGCACCTTCAGATCTGGAACTGAACTCACTCCCTTGGCTCAATCTTCAGCCAAACAATAGGTAGATCTATAAGGTAAAAAGTAACACTAATCACCCATTTGAATCAAAAGGATATAATTTATTCAAAGATAAAGTTCAGAAGGGTCAGGAAAGAAGGTGGAATGGAAACAGGAAATACAAGGAGGAAGTGCGATAAGTGATATTACGTTGAGCAGATTGCAGTCAATATCATGAAGCAAAATATGTGTGAACTGTCAAATGGAAAACGGATGTATTCTGTAAACCTTCACCCAACTCACAATAAAGAGATTTTTTTTTCAGCCTTGGAAACCTATGAGGCAATACTATTCTGTCCTATACCCATGAGTTGAAATCAACTCAGTGGCAATGGGATATTGATGCTGATGCTTTCTGCCAATTCTAAAAAATAGGGTTATTAGCATATTGTGGAAATAGCATGAGACTATGTAAATGGGGTTGGTTACAGATAAATTCTTGTAAATGTTAAAGGATAAGTGATTGAGGATGGACTTACCCAAAAAGAGAAAATTATTGCAAGATTTTGTTCCAGGGATAAAATAAAAATAGGTTTCCTGTGGGTAAGACTTAAGCCTATAGATATGGAATTTAAGGAACTGGTATTCCATGATGGTCACCTTCCCGACACAATCACTCAAGACTAAAAGTGGGTGTATAAACAAATGAGGTGAAGAAAGCTTATGGAGCCTAGCTATCAAAAGATAAAGAGTCTAGGGTTTTAAAGACTAGAAGGTTCACAAGTGGCCATCTAACTCAGAACCAATAAAGTGCACATGAAAGAAGCACACCAGCCTGTGTGATCACAAGATGTAGAAGGGATCAGGGATCAGGCATCAAAGAACAAAAAAATCATATCATTGTGAATGAGGGGGAATACAGTTAGGGGATCCAAGATCTATCTGCAGGCAACTGGACAACCCCTTACAGAAGGGTCGCTGGGAGGAGATGAGCCAGTCAGGATGCAGTGTAGCAACGATGAAACATATAACTTTCCTCTCATTCCTAAATGCTACCGCGCCCACTATCATGATCCCAATTCTACCTTACAAACCTGGCTAGACCAGAGAATATACACTGGTCCATATAGGAACAGGAAACACAGGGAAACCAGGACAGATGACCCCTTCAGGACCAGTGCTGAGAGTAGCAATAACAGGAGGATGGAGGAAAGGTGGGGTAGAAAGAGGGATATGATTACAAGGATCTACATATAACCTCCTCCATGAGGGAGGGACAACAAAAAAGTGGGTGAAGGTAGATGTCAGACAGTGTAAGATAGGACAGAATAATAATTTATAAATTAACAAGGGTCCATGAGTGGGAAGGGGGAAGGAGGGGAAATGAGGAGCTAATACCAAGGGCTCAAGTAGAAAGCAAATGTTTTGAGAATGATGATGGCAACAAATGTACACAGTGGATGTATGTATAGATTGTGATAAGAGTTATAGGAGCCCCCAATAAAATGATTCTTTTTAAAAACCTCAAATAGCAAAACACAATATGGTTTATTGTACATCAATGATAGTTCAATAAAATTACATAAAAGAGGGGAAAAAGAAAGGGAATTTAAGGTAAAGAAAGTATTCCTTTGAGGACCATATTGCAAATATATATTTAGGCAGGCAATTAGATAAAGACATTTTAAGTCTGGGCTTCTAAACCTGCCATCTGTCTGTTATGAAAAGTATAATTAGCAACTAGAATCTCTCATACAAAATCAACTCAATATGGTCTTTCTGGTCTGACCTCCGTGGTGTTCTACTCTGCTTTGATGGAGCTCATCATATCATGACTCTATAACAAGATTGAGGAGTTATTTGCATTCTTATGTGGAAGGTAAATCTGTTTGGCCATTCTGTTAGACTAGTTCATTTTCTTTCCTACCATCCCATCTGCCATTTTAATTCAAAACAAGGAGAAAAGCATGTATGTGCCTTTTGAGGAAGGAGAAGATTTTGGTGTGGAAGAAATTCTCATCTAGACTGCAAGGTAAGTATTTACCCCCTCTAGCCCTGTTGGAGGACGGGAAAAGGAAGAGAGAGACAAGGCAAAGAGAACATCATAGTTAGTTTCATGCCTCCTTACTTGACCTGGGGATTGAGGGGAATATCAGTGACTATGGACCTGTTGTGCTCCCCATTTGGAAGCATGAAGAATAGAGGCTGCCAGGCAGAGCAGCCCTATGGGAAGTCACTGAAGACAAACATATAGAGAGTGCCATCAAGTCTACTGTGATCCATGGAGACCTTATATGAAATGGAATGGAGTGCTGTCTGATCTTGCACCATTGTCACACATTCCTGAATGTTGAAGTCCATTGTTGCAGCGATTAGGTCAATCTGCCTCAATAAGGATCTTCCATGTCCCTCTATTTCATCAAATATGATGTCTTCCTCTAGCAATTGTCCACTGATAGTGTGTCCAAAACACATTAGTCAGTCAGTGTTCTCTTGTGCTCCATAAGGTTTTCTTTCAGTAATTTTTGGAAGTGGACGGGCAGGCCCCTCTTCCTTGTCTGTCTTAGTCTAGAAGCTTCACTGAAATCTGTCCACCATGTGCAATCCTGCTGGTATTTGAAATTCTGGTAACAGAGCTTCCAGCATCATAACAATACACAAACCATTATAGGACAACCAACTGACAGAAGCGTGGAGGATATATATATACATATACATATATACATATATATATGTGTGTATATATATATATATGTGTATATATATATATATATATATGGAGAGAGAGAGTAAAACTGGCAATGCAGTCTGATTAGGCAGTATTCTGATGATCTGCTGCTAACAGAAAGTATCCCCACAAATAACATCTTAAAGTAATGATAATATCAATTTTGCTCACAAATCTGCAATCTGGGCAGAGCACAGTGAGAACACTAGTTTTGGCTTCATCAAGCATTAGCTGGGGTAGCTCAAAGGACAGAGGCTGCAGCTCTCTTAAGACTCACTCCTTCACACGACTGATACTTCTATTGGTTGGAGCTCAAGAAGAACCCTATATGTGACATTTTCATTTGGCCTGGTCTTCCTTGCAACATCCTGACAGGGTCCCAATGGTGAACAACCCAATACGACCAGGTGGAAGTCACAGAGCAACACTTCTGCCATAGTCAAAGGCCTGCCAAGATGCAAGGAAGAGGGAAAGCGGGCCCTGTTTCTGGAAAAGTGAACACAAACTCGTAACAAGAGAATGTGCGATGTGAAACATTAGGACAGTCATCTTTGAAGGACACAACCTGCCACGAGCCAAGATACAGAGACAGATTTCTACGAAAGCGAAAGGGCAGGACTTAGACTTAAAGATAAAGCCACAGACTTCATAGGACAAGAGCAATGGGGAGACAAGCAAAGGAAAGCTCTAGGACTCAAGCCTAACATGGCTAAAGATAGGGACAATGTCAGGACTGAACTGGAAGCAAGCAGACACCTGTGCAAGGCAGAACCCGTGAAGTTGTGAGTGCCTTCAAAGCTAAGTCAAAGTACCTTGGGGCATGAGAAGGGAAGGAACAGGAGAAGGAATTAATGGGTAGGTTTATGGAATTTGTAGGTCTGGGGACAGAGCATCAAGAATAGCTGGGTTCTGGCACTCAGTTGATACCATCAGAGTTTGAACCTTTTCCTTTCAGTGCTGTTTCCTTTTGAGTTTCACGCAGGCTTCCTGGTGACAGCTGTAGTTTTATCTAGAAGCTCAGGAATTCTATTAGAGAGAGGCTCTTTTCCTTTCTAATCATTGGTGGTACTATCAGGTAAGCATTGGATTGCTAACTGCAAGGTTGGCAGTGCTACCCTACCAGCTACCTCATAGGGAAAAAGATGGAACTTTCTGCTCACATAAATATTTACAGTCTGAGAAACCCCACAGGGACCTTCTATGATTCAAAATGGACTCATTGGCAATGGGGCAATTGTTTCTGGGGCATTTTTTAGGGTTAGATATCATTAACCTAGCATGAGTCACATAGTGAGTCTGACCCAGTCCCTTTGGAGAGAGGAAAGTCATGCCCTGACTAGCCAGGCCTGGAGCTGGCAGATTGGGTCAATGCCAGCAGAAGCATGGAGATGGAGCATGGTGGAAGAGTGATCCCAAAGATACAAGCCATGTGCTGTGCGTGGAAGAAAGGCAAATGAATGCTGCATTAATTAACCAGTCATTGACAAAATGAGGTTGCATAACAAATGGCTCCAAAACCCAGCAGTTCAACAAACAGCCCAACCCCTTCCCTCCCACACACACAGTTCTTAAAATTCAGGATCAGGGAGATTAACTGGAACTTTGAACTTGGCACTTCAGGGCTTTGTAGAGATGACAGTGCATGTAAAGTCTTTGGGGCAGGAGAGACCTTGGTGTGACTAAAAGCCCAGAAGAAGACTAATTTGGAGGAGGTGAGATAATAGGAATGGAGTTGTCGGTGAGCATTTCCTTGAGAGCCTTCAAGCAAAAGCGATTTTCTATATTCATGTTTTAGAAGTAGATCTCCACCCTCTGGGTAAAGCTTTGGGTATTGGATTGGCGTCGGTATGCAGGGAAAAAATAAATGGGCTTGTTATGGATTAGGAGCCTGTGGTAGTCACCTAATCTTGTTTCACGTTAAGGATTAGGAGTGTAGGCGTGGAGTCTAGGCTGCCAATCTGGAGATAGTCAGTGAGATTTTTATGTGGGCATAGCCTTCTCCTGAGAACTCTGAGAAATCTGGTACTTCCTCCTTGGAGGTGGAAGACACCTCTCTCTCTCTCTCTCTGCTACTCCTTGGGAGACATTGCACAAGGCAAGCCAAATGGATGCGACCAGACCTCTGAAGCCAAAGAAGCCTCAGAGAGATCGCTGCCAGCACTGAGATGCTTACAATGCCACTGGATCCACAAGACTTTCCACCCATTGGCCTGTGATTATCCTGCATTCAGCATCACTGCACATGTTTTATGGGTCTGAAAAGGAATGTATAGATTGGTATCAGACATATGGGCTAATATCAGACTTATGGATTTGATCTGCACTGGGCTGGGACGTTTGCTTAATGTATAATTACTGTTTGATATAAAACTCTCTCTTGATTTATAAGGTAGAATTAGACCAGAACATGTACTCTGTTACAGACAGGAGCTGGAAACACAGGGAATCCACGAGAGATGATCCCTTCAGGACCAGTGGTGAGTGTGGCAATACCAGGAGGGTGGAGGGAAGGTGGGGTAGAAAGGGTGAACCGATTACAAGGATCTACATAAAACCTCTGCCCTGGGGGACGGACAACAGAAAAGTGGGGGAAGTGAGATGTTTGATGTGTAAGAGATGACAAAATAATTTATATATTATCAAGAATTTATGAGGGGGGGGAGGATGGAAGTGGGGAAATGAGGAGCTGATACCAAGGGATCAAGTAGAAAGCAAATGTTTTGAGAATGATGAGGGCAACACATGTACAAATGTACTTGACACACAATGGGTGGATGGATGGATGGATGGATGGAATGACTGTGATAAGAGTTGTATGAGCCCCCAATAAAATTATCAAGGGTTCATAAGGAGGGGGTAGTGGGGAGGGAGGAGAAAAACGAGGAGCAGGTGCCAGGGGCTTATGTGGAGAGCAAATGTTTTGACAATGATGAGGGCAATGAATGTATAAATGTGCTTTATAATGGATGGATGGATGGATGGATTGTGATAAGAGTTGGATGAATCCCTAATAAAATGATTAAATAATAGGGAAATGATTTTTAAAAACCACCAACTCTCTGTCATACACATGAGTCTCCCTCGAGTTTTCTCTAGCATACCCAGACTAATACACAGTTCGCCCCTGTCCTATAGGGCCGCTATGAGTTGGCATGGACTTGAGGGCAGTGGGTTTGTTAGGGCTTTGGAGTTCAGCAGGCCTTTGTTGGTGTGTTTGAGTCTATTTTTGTAGCTGTTGTGTGCAGGTCAGTGGCTCATCTTCCAGCACTCTATAGGACCATATTTTGTTGTGACCCATAAGGCTTTCATTTGTTAATATTTGGAAGTAGATCACCAGGTCTTTCTTCCTAGTCTGCCTTAGGCTAGAGCAGTGGTTCTCAATCTGTTGGTTGTGACCCCTTTTGGGGTCCAGGGACCTTTTAACAGGAGTCACCCGATTCATGGCAGTAGCAAAATTACAGTTATGAAGTAGCAAGGAAAATGATTTTATGGTTGGGGGTCACCACAACATGAGGAATTGTATTAAAGGAAGGTTGAGCACCACAGGGCTTGAGGTTCAACTGAAGCCTGCCCATCGTTGCTGACCCTTCTGGGGTTTGTCATATCGGTGGCACGGCTTCCAATTTCACAGCAACACTCTAGCTACCACTGCACCACGAACTGATAGACAGGTGGTGGACTGTTCTTAAAGGCCACCTGATTTACGATGCTTTGTTTTGACAGCCCTGGAAAATGGATACAGAATCTAGTTTCATAGTCAATGCAAGACACACCTTGGGGCAGTAGGGATGGCATGAAGTGAATAGATTCAAAGTATATTTTAGGGAGAGGAAGGATGACAGTTAATGCCTGGGGGATGTGCAAGAAGGAAGGAAGCCGAGACACCAATGATATTAAGTGCCTGAGTTAAGACAGGAATTTCCAGGGAAGCTGGTGGGTCATGATGGGAGAATTTCACACTCCCTGGGGACAGGGGGAGCATTGATTAGTTCACATGTCTGCGCATCTTCTCAGAAAATAGAGGCTTTGTCATCCTCAAATGAAGCATGCATTTGGAGCTCAGAGAGGGCATGGAGTGCAAATGAAGACTGGGTTGGTTGAGATGGGTGGACAAGGCCACTAGTCAATTCTGAGGAGCTTCAGCAAACCTGCCCAGTGTCTCTTGGAGAGTGGGCATGTCTCATGGCCACAGAGGGCCTTTTAATGTTTCACCTCCCACTGCAGCAGCGAGAGGCTCTATCCTGGAAAGGAAACATACTACCTGCCATCAGGTTCATTTCTTCAAAAAGGATGGAAGAATACAAATGAAAGACTACAGTTTGAAGGGGTCTTAGGCAGACTATCAGGCTCATTAAAGCTTCATTTATTAAAACTTCATTATTCAGAGACATTCTCCCAGTAGGATGTATGCTGGGGTGGGGGTGGGCATGAGGAGGAAGGCTTGGAGCAAGGTAGGGGAACAACCCAACACCACCAAAAAATACCTTCCCATGAAGCAATTCCAGTGGGCACAGATTAGATAGAAGTTTCATCCTCTGGTCACTTGATGTTTGTCCCTCTCTTTTATCTGAATGCTCTTTCCACATTGCTCAGATGAAGCATCAAATTTGTATTAAAATGCAAGTTAGGAAGCATCATCCCCAACCAACCCTGTTCATCGAAATGGTAGTGCTCTCTCCGGGTAGTGCTTGTTTGTCAACAAGCTGAAGCAGTTGAGCTGGGGCTCTGTGAGGCCCAGGAGCATGAGTTAATTAATATCCGACCCATAATGCCTTGCTGGGTTTATGCCAACAAAGCCCTGTCACTCCTTACCTTTGGATTTACTCACTCCTTGAAACAGGCATTTATTTACACACAGTTTGACCTCATGATGGTGTTCAGCAGATGTGGATCTTACTTATTTGCATTGTTCTGTGACAGTTGCAAAATTCGTTAGTGGCTCAGGGATCAATCCTCTGTGGACTGCCCCCAAAGCTAGATGAAGCAAGCGGGTTCTCACTGATTCATCCTCCCTCCTTAGCAATGCTTGCTAATCAGGATAACATAGTGCTCATTAAAGAAACTGCCTGTATCAGTTTAAATTTGTGACCTGGGCGGGAGGGAGGGTCATGATCACAAGTGACAGAAACTGATGCTTGACTAACTTAGGGGAAAAGGCCTAATGGTGGATAAATGGTGGGAAAACAAGAAAATGTGGCAAATGCCTGGGAAATCTCAGGGCTGTGAAGCCGGTACTGGCGAAACACTCCTCATGAGGCCAAAGCGTGCCCTCTGTAGTACATTAAATCACATTCACAAACACACATTCATATTCACATGGAACCTGAGGCTATGGCCTTACTTGGAGAGGAGGTCTTGGCAGATGTGCTTAGTTAAGGATTTCAAGAGCTCCATCTTTCTGGGTTTAGATTTCAGATGGATGCTACATGCACTGATTGGTGTGTTCTTATAAGAAGAGGAGTGGTCACACAGAGACCCCGTGTGAAGACACTAGCAGAGATTGGATCAGTGCATCTATAAGCCAAGAAATATCAAGGATTAGCAGCAGTGACCAGAAGCAGAGAGAGGCTACTTTGATTCTCCTTCAGAGCTCTCAGAAGGAATGAATCTTGCCCACACCTTAATTTTAACCCTTTGCCCTTCAGAAAAGTGAGAGAACAGATGCCTGCTGTTTAAGTCACTCGATTGGTAGCCATTTGTTACAGCTACCCAAAAGAACCATTATGGATTGATCTGTAGCCCCCTCAAAATATGTGAGAAATTTGAGCCTTGGTGGACATGATCCTGTTTGAAAAGAAGGGAGTTCTTTTGTAATATAAATGAGGCCATATGGCCACTGGAGATCCCCTCATAGAGGGGTTTAGAAGAGGAGATGGGTCAGTCAGAGGGGCGATGCTGGAGAGTGGAGGGTGAGTGGGTTGGAAACGGGGAACTGATTACGAGGATCCACATGTGACCTCCTCCCTGGGAGATGGACAGCAGAGAAGGGGGGGAAGGGAGACTCGGGATAGGGCAAGATATGACAAAATAACAATGTATAAATTACCAAGGGTACATGAGCAAGGGGGGAGCGGGGAGGGAGAGGGAAAAAAAAGAGGACCTGATGCAAAGGGCTTAAGTGGAGAGCAAATGCTTTGAGAATGATTGGGGCAGGGAATGTGCGGATGTGCTTTATACATTTGATGTATGAATATGTATGCATTGTGATAAAAGTTGTATGAGCCCCTAATAAAATGTAAAAAAAGAAAATGATTAGGGCAAAGAATGTACAGATGTGCTTTATACAATTGATGTATGTATATGTATGGATTGTGACAAGAGTTGTATGAGTCCCTAATAAAATGTTAAAAAAAATGTGGCCATATGAGAATAGGCTTGAGCCTAAACCTAAACACTTCTGAGTTAAAGGCCAGGATAGACCCAGTAACACACAGTACGGGGAGAAAGATAGCGAGGAATGCCAAGGAACTTTCTGGTATCCACAAAGAAGGACCCTGACCTAGAGTCGCACCCCAAATTTGAACCTGTAAGCTCAAAAGCAGTGGGAAAAGTGTTTTAAGGCTACTGACTTGTTGGATAATTTTTGGTTAAGGAGATTAAGACAGGAACTTAAGACATCCTCCAATCCTTCTGCTGGCTTCATTCCATTTTTCTCACATTCAAGAGTCCTCCCAGAGGATTCAGTCAGGTTGTTGTTGTTGTTGTTCAGTGTCATAGGGAGGGTTTGGATTCATTGTGACCATACATACAACATAATCATACACTGCCAGGTACTGTACCATTCTCACAGTTGTTCTTAAGTTTGAGCCCATTGTTGCAGCCACTGTGTCAATCCCATTTGTTGAAGGCCTTCCTCTTTTTCATTGCCCCTCTACTTTCCAGAACACGATGTCCTGCTCCAGGGACTGATCTCTCCGGACAACATGTCAAAGTTAAAGCGAAGTCACATTATCCTTGCCCTGAGGAACATTCTGGCTGTCCTTCATCCAAGTTAGATGGGTTTGTTCTTTTGGCAGTCCATGGTACATTCATTACTCTTTTACATCACTATTAATCAAATGTATCTATTCTTCTTTGGTCTTCCTTATTCAGTGTTCAACTTTCACATAAATATGAGACAGTTGAAAATACCATGGCCTGGGTCAACCCGCCCCAGTCCTCAAAGTAATCTCTTGCTTTTCAACACTTTAAAGAGGTCTCGTGTAGCAGATTTGACTAGTGAAATGTGTCATTTGTTCTCTTCTCTGCTGCTTCCATGAGAATTGATTGTGGATTCAAGCAAGACAAAATCCTTGACAATTTCGAACTTTCCTCCATTTATCATGATGTTATCAATAGGTCCAGTTGTGAGGGTCTGGGCTTTCTCCACCTTGAGTCATAATCCAAACTGAAGGCTTTAATCCTTCATCTTCATCAGCAAGTGAATCAAGTCCTTCTCATTTTCAGCAAAATTGTGTCATCTGTATAATGCAGGTTGTTAAAAAGCCTTCCTCCAACCTGATGCTCCATCAGGCACTGCCCCTTAATGAGTTTAGGTCATGAAGGATAGTCCTCCATAGCCACATTAATTATTACCCTTCCCCCCTCACATAATAAATTCAGAAAGAGAAAATTTTCCCCAAAGCAATGGAAAGCTTACTAGAGAAGTGGAGGGTGCTCAAAGCCAAAGGTGACACAAACTGGAAATCAGTACTAGTTTTCAATACCTGCAGTCATCTAATAGTTCACTGCACTATCTAAGGAAAGGTGAGGAGAACTGGGGCAATTCCATTAAAAAAAGACAATGCAGGGTATGTAAGTCCGTCATTCCTCTGGAGAAGAAAAACACATAGTTGGGTTGTAGAGCTTTGTTTGCTAATCAACCGAATGTAGTTGTAAGGCAGGGGTGTGTGTGCGCGCGTGTGTGTGCGTGCGTGCGTGTGTGTGCGTGCGTGCGTGCGTGTGTGTGTGTGTGTGTGTGTGTTGAAGGGAGGGGCTTGCCATTCTATTTCACAGCCAGGAGAAAGATGAGCCTCTTCCCATATCTTTTGCTCTGTGGCAAGTTACTGATCTACAAGGAACTTTTATTTGACAAGGACATTGCCGAGAAAAAAACGGGAAGCTTGTGTTCATCTCTGCTGAGAGGTGGAGTCAAAGAGATCGGCTTTATGACAGACACCCTGATCGTGCAGCCAAACTATGAAATGGCCTCATACATTCAACACACATTTGCTGCACCTCCCCAGTGTGCTGCCCAGATATTACCAGGCAGAGTGTTTTATGGGCAGCATTTTAGAGTTAGGCAGGCAGAGGGAGTGTCTTTGTGGGTGTTGCCTTTACCAGTCCTTGGATTGTTCTGGGACAGGCATGTCTTTTTCCTCTAAAGTAACTGATCGCGTGTAAAGAAGGAGTCTCCTCAGTAAGACGGGTTAAACCAAACCCAACCTATGACAATCATCTCAATTGGAACACATAGCGACCCTATACAAATACCCGTAGGGTTTCCAAGTTTGTAACTCTTTTGGGGGGTCAACTACCATACCCTTCTCTTTCAGAACCACTAGAGAGTTGACCGTTGTGTTAGCAGCTGAATGCTTAATCACTGTGCCCATTTTGTTTGCTGAGCCGCCCTCAAAACACTGAACAGGTTTTCTGGGTACCAAGTATGTCCACTTCTATATCTGGCATAGGGTCTTTTCCCCAAGTTGATAGGAGGTGCAAATCAGTTACTAGGCGTTTGGCAGAGTAAGTATGGAAACTGGGAGGGTGTGTGAAATTTGAACCAGAGTACAACAATTCCAAGACACTTCCAAGGATTCCTGGCATATAATATGCAAATGATAATCAAGATATATAAATGTGTCTCTGTTCTTGGTTCTGTCAGTACCTGGTGTGGCCACAAAGGAGAAACCTGGTCTCCTGCTATTTTGACAGGTGATAAGTCACATGCTAATGAACCCTGGTGGTGTAGTAGTTAAGCACCATGGTGCCCGGCTATCAAAGGATATAGCGTCTGGGGTCTTAAAGGCTGGAAGATAAACAGGGGGCCATCTAGCTAAGAAACAACAAAGCCCACATGGAAAAAGCACACCAGACTACCCCGACATGATCGCTGAAGACAAATCGGGTGCATAAGCACATACGAGCATGTTTTCTTGATGTGCACTCACCCTTTACACACAACTCTCTTATACATAAGTTTTTCTGTGGATTTGTTTCTCGAATGCACCCAGACTAAAATAAGCTGCGTGGAACGCATTTAAGAAGCCTAGACAAGGGCAGGGCAGGATATTCGGAGGGACTGGATCCAGAATTAGAGAGGAAGGAGCCCTGGTGGCAAAACGGGCTGCTAACTCCCTGTCCCAAGGGGGACAATGAGACTGCTGGCTCCCATGAAGATTTACAGTCTTGAAAACTCCATATAGGGTCACTGTGGTTGGAATCCACTGGACGGCAGTGACCTTTTGGGATTGAAGGTGGAAGCCACCAATGACTTCCTGCCATTGAGCCAAGGAGCCTCCGGAGAGTGTGTGACCTTCTGGAATGCAGTGAACAACCTCTGCACATCTGCTTTTCGTGCTGCCCAAGTCATGCCCTTGGCCTTTGCTTAAACATATTCATCCAGAAGTGAACCATCACAGCTGCTCCCTCTGGAAGCTGGGGGCTGAGCTCTCTGGTTCCACTCTGTCAGCATTTCTGGTCCGGGTACCTCCCCTCTGCCCCGGCACAGGCAATGTGCTTTTGGAAGCAGTGCTCCCTGGGTAGTGGGTGTGATTTGCCTCCTCTGGCCTAACATGATGATTGCTGAGAGTGGGTGGATGCTAGGGTGTAAAACTCCCTGAACTTTACCTATCCCAGGGGAAAACTTATTATTTAAAGTAAGTTTTAGACAGAATCTTTAGAAAGATAAATTGTTAACTTTATGTACACAAGTACTCCCCAACACATAGGCTCAACCTCATAGGCTGTGGATGACCTTGAGCAGGTGCTCAGTCACAATGGGTTTCTATCAGGATTGAGAGTTCAGCTCTCTCAACTCTCCAACTGGTTATTAGCACCATAGTCTCGTTTCTATTTATGTATTTACTTTGTTTTTAGGGGAAAATGACTCCCAATTCAACTATATTTTATTAGGAACTCCTTTGCTAAGTTTTACACAAGAAAAAGGCACAAACTGCTGTTCTGGATGAAGGACAGCATCCGCATGAGGCCACAATGGTGTCGGAAGGACCCACAGCCATAGTGACTTAAATAAAATGACACCCATTCTGTCCTGCTGACTCTGACTCATAGTGACTCTGTGTAGGGATCCTGAAGTTGCTACCTTTACAGGAAGCAATAACCTCATCTTTCTCCTGGGGAATGACTAGTGGCTTTGATCCAGCGACCTTGCTCTTAATAGTCCAACACTATCCAGCATTACCACCTGGGCTCCTGAAAACTTAAATAAGACATAGAAAACAATCAACTTTGTCACAAAATTGTGACTGAAGACAGATCAATTCATGGAGTTTCAGGAATGCCTGTGAGAGCATGAGCGGGACCTTCATTGGGATGTGCACACTACCATATATCGTTGAGTCTGGCCCGGGGAGTGGACGCAAGCACACTGCCTGAGGGACAAACTTTCCACTGCCAGTCAGCAGTAGGAAAGAACTCAATGGTGGCTGAATCTGTGGCCCCTCAAAATGGATGTAGGGTCTCCACATAGACTCTAACTGTGAGCCACAGCCTATTGCTCAAAATTTAAGCTCAAATACGACTTAAACGCCAAACATTCTGTTTCCTTAAAATAGGGTACTGCCAGGATCAGCTAGAAGTCTGCATGACCTATCAGATCTCAACGCCAATCTCAAATCACTTCACATGATCCATTCTACCAGTCATGTCAAGGACAACTAGAGGTCTGCATGAGCGAGCCCAAATCGCCTCCTCACTTACCCATTCCAGAGACTGTGCCTGTATAACCTATCGACTAACACATTCCCATATGCGGTGGTTATGAAACCAACCATCATGCTGGAATAAGGACCAATCACGATGCAAGGGTCAGGGTCAATGGGAAAGCAAAATAGGGGCTGAGGGGAGCCAAGAGGGGTCCCTTCACTCAATCCCTAAACCTGATCTAATGTCACTAGACTGGGGTCTTCCTCACATCTCAAGGGCACCCGATTCATGATTGAAGTGAATTGTGCTTATTCAATCATTGTTCTGCTTGCTGTCCTGCTGTGCTGCATCCACTTCTTGCTTTTTTGTGCATGGCTCCCTCTGTTGTGGTGACAAATGGCTTGAGAGGGATTTGACATAGGGAGAAAGCCCACCTGCATCAACTGTCACCAGAAGCAGACACTAAGTCCATTTCTCTCACCTCACAGAACTATGCACACCAGACACTGGTAGGGCTGCCTGGGAGGGGAACCCTTAGTGCAGTGGTTCTCAACCTGTGGGTTGCGACCCCTTTGGGAGTCATATGACCCTTTCACAGGGTTCACCCAATTCATAACTGTAGCAAAATTACAGTGATGAAGTAGCAAGAAAATTATTTAATGGTTGGGGGAGGGGGGCATCACCACAACAAGAGGACCTGTATTAGGAAGGTTGAGAACCACTGCCCCTGAGTGTGTTTAGGACTTTGCTGCCCTCAAGGTCATCAGACATTCCTGAAGGCAGAGCCACTGCAGGAAGCCCTTCTGGGAAATGCCCTGAAGACAGGTCTCAACCAACTCCACCCTCACCCTCTGAGATCCTAATCATAGGACGCATGGAAATGCTCCCTGCCACTTCGAATGCTCTAAGTCCATGGGAGCAGAAAGCCTCCTCTTTCTCCCTTGGAGTGGTGGCTGGTGAGTTCAAACTGCTCACTTTCTGGCTAACATAACCCACAGACCAGCTCCCCCTGAGCTCAGTTTGGTTTGCTGCACAGCACACATTGTTTGGAACCTCCTGAAATAGCTATGCACATGTGCAGGTTGGGGGGATTTCGCACAAGATACAGTTTTCCACCCTCTCTTGGCAAACATATTTTTTGCAAAAGGCTTGTATTCTCTTCTGGATCTGAGTAGTAGCTACTCTCATGAAGTCATAGCACATACATTCATGCTACATTCCTCCCAACTCCCTAATGTCTTACGCCGAGTCTGCTCCATGCTTTTCTGTGTCCTACATGGCAGCTGTAGGCACCCAAGGCATGGGCTCTGCAGCCTGGGTCCAAATCTCTCCTTCCCACTTCCTCACTGTGTGGTCCTAGGCTCATGACTTTATCATCCTGTGCCACTGACTTTTCATCTCTAAAAGGAGGCCAACTAGAGTCCACACATAGGCTTGTTTAGTGGAATAATTGAATTATTATACACAAAAAGCTTAGAACGGTGCTTGGCATCTTGCAAATACTATTAGGTGGTTTAGCATAGGGACTGGGTCATCCATTACATATGCTCAGGTTCAAACTTCCGGCCAGGAAGGGGTGGTACACCTAGGTGGGCATTACACCTGGATTGGCCCATCTGGGCCAGGTGAATTCAATCCAGCCATTGGGGTTGACCATGACCGTCAACCATGCCTCCCTATGGAGGAATTGAAAAGGCAGGTTCTTGACCGCTCCGATGTCTCCCTTCACCCACTTTTCTGTTGTCCGTCCCCCAGGGAGGAGGTCACATGTAGATACTTGTAATCAGTTCCCTCTTTCCAATCCACACTCCCACAACCCTCTCAGTATCACCACTCACAAATGTGATGTTTCCAGACTGAAATAGAATAAGGACGAAAGACCTGATCATCTCCATCCACACATCGACCTCTGGCCCGCCACGGTTGGCTTCCCCTCCCAGACCTGGTGATAGCACAGACTGGCATAGTTTGCTCCGCTTCCCATGAGGTGCCCATGAGAGGCTGACTCGACAACCACGGTCAAGTTCAACAGCTTGAACTCCTTTATGGGTCTACAGAAACAAGAACAACCTTCTGAAAGGAGGTCGCATTGCTATTTGGGACTGGGAGAATGCCTTTGTGACAAGGATTGTGCTCTGGATCCCAAAGGCGACTTTTAAACACAGCCACATAGCAACTCCGGAAATTGCCATAGTAGAAGCCAGGTTTAAAAAAAAAAAAAGTTCTACTGGCTTGCTCAAAGGAGGCCAGAGTTGGATGGGGGTGGGGTGGGGTGGGAGACTCCTCTAAAAATGAACAAATTTGTTTCCTTACATATTTGTCATGTCTTTTGGTCCTGAAAGAAAGGGGGGGAAAAGCAGACGAGAGGAGGAAACGGCGACTGACAGTCATCTTGTTGGTATTCCCACAGCATCCCCTCCTTAGGCACTTGCTGCCATCTCATCCAACTCCACTCAGTATATTTTCACCCAGCAATGATGCAGAAATGTCTGAGTACTCCAGTGTTATTGTAGTCGGGCAGCGTTTACGGGTTTGACTTTCAACTCAGCATGGCAGGACGTCTAGACAATTATAACCAGCACCTGCTCTGTCTGTGCGGTGGGCAGGCAGTGACGGATCCCCAGCTTCCAGAACACTAGTGCCCCCTCCCAGCTCAGGATAATGACGGTGACACTCGGCCTCCTTGTTGTCTGGGGGAGCTCTAGGAGCTCTCCTCTGAAACCTCATATTATTGGCATTTCTTTGAGTGAACACATCAAATTAGTGACTGTAAAGGAAGGTGTAGGAGATGATTATTGGTGACAAGACAAGCCTCAACCACCTCCAGAGAGCATGTCTCCTAAGTGCAAAGTATGGAGAGGGAGGAAACAATTGACCACAAATGGAATAGGCTCTGAGTCTCACCACACAATGTATGTGCGTGGTCACTGAGGCGCCAACATTATGGCTGGAGGACGGATATGGTTTGTGCAGCCGTGATTGCCATCCAGAACGTGCCGTGCTATTGTGAAAAACGATTTTTTTATTCTGAGCAAATCTCTGCTTCCACTTGCTTTAATGCTTCGCCAGAGAGCCAGGGACTCTGGGAGGGGTGGGGACGCACAGGGCTGGGCTGACCTCAGGAACTCATGTGTAAAGGGCTTTTTCTCACTTGGAAGCAGGCTGGGTTCACAGCTGTTCTTTCTGGTAAAGCTTGTTTCTGAACCTTGCCACGTCTGAGTCCGAAGAGGGAAATGGAGGTGACAAATGCTGCGAGGAGCCCTGGGCACATCTTGGCTATGGTCCTGCTTAAGTCTGTTTCATTTGAATCCCAGTTTTACCTTTCCTCCTTTCTGGGTTCCGAAGCATCAGATGGGTGCCAAACGCTTCCACGGACAACTAAAGCTGAACAAGGTGCAGGCAGATGAAGAGCAACGGGAGGTTGGTGTTTGGGAGACTGAATACTTGGGCTTCCTAGGCCAGTCCAGCTGGTGGTTAGAGCCCTGTTTCAGATTCCACTGAAATCTCCTAGTGTCCAAGGACCAAGTGGCTCCTAAGTCCAGAATTTCTGTTACATGTCTCACCAAGGAGAAGCTGGGCCAAAATGCATTGAAGAATAAAGCAGGAGCTTGGCTTGTGAATCCACTCTCTGATTCTGAAATTTCAAAGGCTCCGTGCACAGACATTTCAACACTGAAAGCACAGCAGGGAAAATCAAAGACTTGGGCTTCCTCCTTGCCCCTCTTTTAGGGCGTTTATGGTTTTCCAAGGCGCCTCCCAGAGCCGAGTGTTGTATAGGTCATGTTTAAAAATGTCGTAGTTCTGAGGGACTTGCTGTTCTGCTTTCTTTTGCAAGGAGACCCGGTTTCTTGTCTTGTGGCCAAACACAGAGCACAGATGTCTGTGGGCCCCCTCCCTTTCCCCTGACCTTTGCTCTCTTCTCTGGATACCCTACTGACCTGTTCTCCCTTACAAGATCTGAACTGCTCACGCACAATTCGTTAAATTCTCATCCTAGCGAGAAGCATCTGAGCATCTTATTAGAGCCTGTATGAGTTCTGTTCTGGATGCCTATTTGTGTAACTTCAGGTCTCTGGCATGGAAACGTCCCATGCCCACAGACCCACGCAGGTAATATAAACTCCAACAGTAGTTTAAGGTTTAAGGTGGTCACAGGGAACACTGGGGCCCATGTCTCCTGGTGAACCCCTCAGGCTGTCTAAAGGGGCTAGTTCCATCTCAATGCAGCCATGCAGGAATGTAGACCGGTTAGGTAGCAAGACAAGGGGTTGTTCCTCTCCATGCTTAGGGGGCCCCCTACAGGAGGTTGGAAGCCAATGCGGGCTAAGCCCTAGCCAGGAGAGCTTACTTGACGCCTCCCAGCTGAAAGCCCTTAAAAGGCTGGAATCTGGAGACCACCGCCCCTTCCCTTCAGCTGCTTCTCTGCCTTCCACTCAGCAGGGCTGAGTGTGCAGTGTCATGAGGGTGCCCGTGTTCAGTTTAGTGTAACGCCGGAACCTTCTTCTCTCATGTACATAAACCCACTCGGATTACCAACCAGACTTTGGTGTGAATTTCTTTCCAGTGTGTAGCCAAGGCCCGAGACATTTCCCACCCGAGAAACCTAACAGACCCAGACTTACAATAAACCTATATTTTTATTTATAAGGCAAGGGGTGACCAGGTCTAGACAATAATGGTGAAGAGGGCCTTGGGTTTGAGAAAGATTCTGAAGTAGAATCCATAACCCTTAGAAATGTATTGGCCTTGGGGAGGGGCAAAGAGGGCTGGATTGAGAAAGTCTCTGGCATCCAGTTCTGACTTGACTTCTGGATCCTGAATCCTTCAGGGCCATGACCTTGCCCTCCAGCCAGACCTTCCAATAGCTGTCTTCTCAGAGCCTTGTTAAGTTCTCATAATACATTACACCTGCCATCCTGTGAGCGGCTACCAAACCCAGGCACTTTTTTCAAAGACAAGCTCGCTCTCTCTACCCCTAAGGGCAGGTAGTTTGGGGATGATGGATATGAGATACCACAGAAGACAAATCTGTTATCTTCCATGGTGCACAAAACATGCTGTCACAACCAGGACTCGTGACAATCCCTCAGTTTCCTAAATTGCTTCACTGCTACTTTTTAATTAAGCGTCATTAGATTGTCATATATTGATAAGAGGGATGACCCTGAACTAGATGCATAAATTAAAGCTTTCCTCATCCTGTGCTTTTATATGAATGTGTTAATTATTTTTGTCATTAGGGAGAATAATGGAGGGATGGAGCAATACCAAACGGAGTTTGACAAAGTGTTGGTGTTTGCTGCGGCAAACGTGGTACGTGTCAGATACAATCCGTCACCCAGTGAGTCTGCAATTAACACCAAGGGACAAAGGTAGGATTCCCTGTAATAAATAACCTTCCTCCCAGATGCTAATGGAGACCCAGCAGGACCCACTGTTGTGTTGTCGCAGTTGTACACGGGCCCTTAGAGGAGACAGAGCTGGTGTTTGAAACGAGTCTTGTTTACCCCCAGTTGGCTCACACATTTGTTTTTTAAATGGCATAATCACTAACATTTAAACACAGGGTGATGTCACATAACAATCTGCAGCTTCTGAGAAATGGAGAGGCCCGACTTTGCTGGTTGACAGTGCAGAGGGACTGGGGGAGCAGTCAGATATGGTTATCAGAGTTTGGAATCCTTGCTTTCCAAGTACATGTGTCAAGGAGTTCAAGGGTTCAGAAATTTAGGAGGGAAGTTCCAGAAGACAAGTTTGTGTGGTCGATAATAAACCAATATAGGGGTTGAGATTTCAGTCTGTTGGCTATTTATTTTGTGCTTGGTAGCCAACCAGCCCAGAATTCCTGACCTCGCCGACCTGTGAAACAAGGACCATTCCAGAATGACATAGAAGCAAGCACGGAAACGAGGGCATCCATTACCCCGAATGCGTAGGGGTCAGGAACTAAGTGCTTTCTGTAGAACAGCTCCAGAAGGCAGACCTTTGGCTGGAAAACCTGTTAGGGAGCTAGCATAGGGACTGGCAGGCCTATTACACATGCTCAGAGGTCCGAGCTACAGGCTCATGAAGCAGTGGCTCACTGCATGCTCAGAAGTTCAGGTTTCCAGCCAGGAGGGGGAGCTATACCTGGGTGGGGCTGTACCTGCATTGGCTCACCTAGGCCAGGTGAATTCAATTCAACAATTCAGCCAATGGGGTCGACCCACGTCATCGACCACGCCTCCCTAACCGCTCATAAAACTCACGGGGATCCCAAACCAGGCCTCAGCGTGAGCTGTTTCTCGAGTGGAGCCGAGGACCGAGGCACACCTGTCCCCGGAGAGGTCGAAAAGAAGCGGTGCTGTGTGATTCGGAGCTATGAGGCAAGCCGGCCCCAGGAGTGGGCCCTCCCATGTTGGTCTCACGGATTGGGGGCCCCTCTGGGATCCTTTTACCTCACCACCCTCAGGAGAATTGTTGGGTTGAATTCACGGTGTCCGTCTTTGCGCCGTTTCTTGCTGGTGTCCGTCTTTAAGTTCTTTTTCCTTTCCCCAGTACTTGCATATAGGGGTTTTGTTGTTTTTGCAAATCCCAAATTCCACAATGGACAGTACCCCACAGCTCCTAGAAACTCTTGCAACTGCCTCTTAGTCTCAGGGACTGGGATTTTGAGGATCGCCTCAGTGCGGCTGGGGGACAAGGTCCGTTTTCCCTCCTCCAGTTGGTAGCCTAGGTATACAGCTTTATGGACACACAGTTGAGCCTTTCTTGCAGATACCCTGTACCCCAATGGTCCAAGGACTATTATCAGGTCCTTGGTAGTCCGTTGGCATTCCTCCAGGGTTTCGGAGGTCAGGAGGAAGTCATCTGCATATTGGAGCAAGGTGGTTTGGGGGTGTTCCTCCTTGTATCCCTCTAAGTCTTCACTGGGTTGATGTGCAGGGGACACGGGTATGGAGAACAAAGCATCCTTTAAGTCCAAAACAGTATAACAAATTCAGTTTGACGGGATTGTACTCCGGAGGGTCTCAGGGTTTGGCACGTGGGGTGGCCAGTTTCTATCCTCTCATTTGCCTCTATGAGATCCTGCACCGGTTGGAAGTCCTCAGTTCCCGGCTTCTGCATGGGCAGCAGGGGAGCATTCCATGTGGACTTGCAGAGGACCCAAATGCCTGTCCTCTTTAGTCTGCAAGTGGGAACAGAAATACCCACCTTTGCTATCCAGGGAGTAGGGTTAACTTGACACACCAGTGTAGCTGAGCACAGAAGTTGTACGACCCCAGGCACCTGAAGTTCAGAAAGGTCTGGCAGGTTGTTCTCTGCCCAAACAAAAGGAATATCTTTTAGCGATTTATCAAGAAGTTCCTTTGAGGAGGTCTCTTCTCCTTGATAAAACACATATCACTCTGACATTGGAGCGGTGAGCAAAACTTTTGGCTTTTCAAGTTCAAGGGTTAAGGTGGTTGTAGCAGATGAGAAAGTAATTATGGCTGCCATTTTTCATAATAAGTCACGATCATTTAGGGGAAAGGGACATTGAGGCATTACCAGGAAGGAGCGTGTAACTGTCTCTTGTGGTAAATCTGTTATTCTGGCCGTTGTCAATGGGTGTGCTTGGGTCTGCCCTGGGGCCCCTGTAATGAAAGCCTTTCCTTTTGACAAGGCACCTGTAGTCTTTTCTGAAACCAAGAAGGTGACCCCTTTGTCCACCTAGAAATTTACTGGCTGGCTCCCTACATGGAGAGTGAGCATGGGCTCTTTGGGGTCAAGTGAAACAGAGCCTGGACACCTTTATTCAGCTTCGAGCATTATTGTCTGTAGCCTCGATTTTTCTAGGCGAGGACTAGGCCCGTTCTGTCTAGTGGTGGCTCGTCCGCCTCTCCTGGGCTTTTCAAGGCACTGATTTTTCCAATGTCACTGTTTTGTATAGTAGGTACCTGGATACTTCCTCAGGACTAGGCGAGTGAGAAGTGGGGTATTATGGTTAGCCATTCTTAGTTGAACCAAAACTGCTCTGGTCGTTCTCGCAAGCCTTCTGAACACCTATTTCCTTCATGACATTCCCTTGGGCGACGTCTGCACAGCCTACCTCCCCAATATCAGCTAGTTCATTTACACTTCCTAGCTACTTTATTTTCTTTTCATGATGTCTTCTGTCAGCCCCAAATGGCTTCACTCTTGTCAAAGCTGTTTCAGCTTTTCCCAGAGATCCTACACAGTCGCCATTGTAGCCAAGAGGTAACAGGATCTGTGACCATGGCCAAGATGGCACCCACCAGTCCAAACATGTGGAAGGGCGCTGCCTAGGGAGCTGGGTGAAGAGGCCTGGGAGTTAGCCCTGCCTGGTCCCGAGAGCCAAAATTTCCCTTTTCCCCTCTATTCCCTTTGCCTTTCTCCTGGTTTTTCAAACAAGCTGCTCTAGCCCTATAACGCCAAGCACAAAATTGTCATAATTCTTAATGAAAACGTATCTGGTACCCAAATTATAAATGTGACAATTTGGTCACATTTCAAAAACACTGAAAATTTTATGCTTTTAAAATATATTTTGAATGTTATATATATTGATAACTATGAAAGTAAAGAATAAAACCCCCAAAAAATATTTCCTAAATTTAAAACTTGAGGCGTTATAGGGCTAGTGTTCTTCCAGATTTGGTTTGTTCCTTCTTACAGGCTGGTTTTCCGTGGCCCAGGCTTAGGCCAATGGCGTTCGGAAGCCTAGGCGGGGTCACTGTTACCTTTAGGCTTTCAGCGATGCTGCTTCAGGCACTTTTGGGGACAGCTCTTACTTAATACACAGCTCCTCTGCCATGATGTTCCAGCCAGAAATTCCAATTTCCCTTAAGGTTCCCTTCAGAGATTTGAGCATCAGCCCAGCCAGCAGGCACCTTGGAGGGCCTTGGCGCCATCCCAAGCAGTGGTCCTCCTAGCCTGTTGTCCAGAAAAATGGTAGGACCTAATGGTCGCCCTCGGCGACTAGTCCTTGACCTCTTCCCTTGGGCTGAGGCATGAGATTCAGGGCAACCCAGGGGTGCGCTCTCAAGTGGGGGTTATTGATCTGGAGGCAGCAAGCTGTCAATCGCCTCCTTGTTTTGTGCTTTCTAGATGGGACTTAGCAGCTTGATGCTCAGGAACTGCCCCCTTGCATGAATCGTGTCCAATTGGGATAGAGTTGATACAGAGAGGCTGGGCAAACAAAAGCTGATAGATTCACTTTGCTACTCTATTTGGCCACAGTATCGTTTTGAGAAAGGAGAATGATGGGCAGAGAATGGTACGCTTTCCCTTCCAACCGTGATTCACCGGGAACAGTTCGGTAGAGTGCCGGGAAAGTGGGCGGAGATGCCAGAACTTAGAGCATTTCTCCTCTCGAGGAGCAGTAGGAGACCTTCATCCCCAGTGCACCCAGGAACCCCTAAGGCAGGCGTCCTCAAACTGTGGTCCATGGGGCACATATGGCGCAATGCCATTTATCCCACCCTCGGGGTGTTTTTGCTGCCACTGCCTGTCCTGCTTAGCAGCCGACTCGTGCAGTGTGCATAGAAATTTGTCCGTAGGTTTTTTGAAAACCATAGTCTGGCCCTCCAACGGTCGGAGAGACAATGAACTGGCCCCCTGTGTAAACAAATTGAGGACCCCTGCCCTAAGGGATCCTGGACTTCAGGTCACTATTGTCCCAGCCCTGAACCCTCCCTGAACATTCTACCCCTAGTAGAGGCACCAGGGGCATTTGGTCCGCGGGTAACTTACAAGCCTTTTACTAAAATGGAACCCGAGAAAATTAAAAATGACACAGGCAGTTACTCTACTTTTGATCCCTGTTGAATCCGCCTGTAGCATCCCAATATTACAATTTAACCCTATAACGCCGAGCATGACCTTTCCCTAACATTTAATGAAATGTATATAAATGTATATATATTGATAACTATGAAAGTAATGAATCAAAACAAATTTTTTTTTGCCCCAAAATTTAAAAGTGAGTCGTTATAGGGTTAAAAAGAAGGATGGTTCTTATCAGAGGGGCCAATGCCTTAGGATCATAAGTGAAGCGGTGATCCCACTGCACCCAGTAGTGCCCAAACCCTGGACCCCCCTAGGGGAAATTGTGAATGCTTTTACCCCCGTGCCGGTACTTAGAATGAACAAACACACACGCCTGATAATCCTAAGATTTTTACTTACTTCCTGTGATACTCACCTACTTTCAAGGGCACTCCCACCTCACAATCCTAGCCTTGTCTCAGTTAAACTATTCACCCTTTTGTGCGTTTGTTGGTTTTTCCAGAAGTTCTCAAGTTACCAAAGCCCCTAATCCAAGTGTGCCAGCTCCAGGACCACCATCTCCTGGACCACTTCAACCTTATCCATCCTAGCGCTGAATGGACAACCCCTCCCAGCAGAGCAGGAAGGGTGTGGACCCAAAGCCCCACATCGCCCCTTTTTCCAGCAGGAAGTAGCGAGAGATGTCATCGCCCATTACCCCAAAGATTTGGGTCCACATCTCTTCAGGGTGGAAATGTTAGGAAGTTAGCATAGGGCTTGGGGTGTCCATTACACATGCTCAGAGGGCCCAGTTAACGGCCCAGGAAGGAGTGGCACACTGTGCGTGCTCAGAGGTCCAGGTTTCCGGCCAGGAAGGGCAGGTCCACCTGTGTGGGCGCTGCACCTGCATCGACCAACCTAGGCCAAGTATATTCAATTCAGCCACTAGGATCGACCAGGGTTGCCCACCACACCTCCATAACTCTCCTAAACCTCACTTGGGTCACAAACCAGGCTTTGGCGTGAATTCTTTCTCACGCAGAACCAAGGACCGAGGGATATTTGTCCCCAGAGAGATCTGACCAACCCAGGAAAGCTCTTTGGAGGCAGCAGGAGTGTATATGAGTGGCTGGTGGATACTGTTCAGATGCATGGCTTTCTGCTTGGAAGGGTTTTTAGTCTCGGCTGACAGGATCAGAGGAGGTAGTATGTCTGGATCACATAGTATCCATGTCCACAAATGAGCTGCCCATTCCAAAGTCCTGACAGTGCTTTTGGAAAACACTGTGCTTTGGAATGTCACCCCTTGCAGAGGGCAGTGGGAGGGGCTGGGACCCAGGTGTGCTGCCCCTTGCTCCCAGTTGCCGGTTTCTGGATCCTGATTATATCTCTCACAGGATCAGTTAGTGGGCTTGTTGTCTGCCTCAGGCTTTGTTCACCGAGGTCCTCCAGCTAGGTGGTGGTGTGTGTGCATGAGCAGAGGCTTCCTGCCAATCCCCCATGAGTTGAAGAGCTCCCCTGGTGTGGGCTCCGTGAAAGAGGTGCCCCAGACAGTAGGACTACCCAGGAGGGTGGGCCCTGCAGGAACCGGAGGGCCATTCCCCCTGTGGAATGACCTCAGAGCCCCGCCTCTCTCACTGTCCAGCTGCCGGGGCTGTAGACCCTAAGCTTCATGCCTCACATAGGAATAGACACAGGGTGAGGCGACTGCAGCACCTGCTTTTGCTGGGCTAATCCAGCCTGAGATCATCCTAGCATCAGCTCTCTGCCAGGGTCTTTTTTTTCTCTCCTTTTATAGTGGCTCGTACAACAATAACCACAATACGTGCAAACATCACTGATATAAGGCATATTTGTAAATTCATTGCCCTCATTATTCTCAAAATATCTTCTCTCCACCCAAGCGCTTGGCCTCAGCTCCTCATTCCCCCTCCCCGATTCTCACTACCCTCCTCATAAATCCTTCATCATTTACTAATTATTATTTTGTCATAACTTGCACTGTCTGATGTCCCCCTTCACCCCCTTTTCTTTTGAGGTTATGTAGATCCTTGTCATCGGTTCCCTGGTGCCAGCCTAACCTCCCTCCATCCTCCCAGCATCCCCATTCATAACACTGGTCCTAAAGGGCTCATCCTCCTTGAATTCCCTGTGTTTCTAGTTCCTACCTGTCCCAGTGTACATTCTCTGGTCTAGTCAGAACTGTAAGTTATAATTGGGATCTTGAAAATGAGGCGAGAAGAAGCATTGAGGAGCTAGAGGAAGCATTGAGGAGCTAGTTGTGTTTCACCGTTGCTGTCTAGTACCCTGTGTAGGCTTGTATCTTCCCCAAGACCTTACTTAAGGGAATGTCCAGTGTACTGCAAATGCTCTTTGGCTCTCTACCCAGCATTCCCTGCTCATTCGCAATGAGATTTTTTTGTGCTGATGATGCCTGATCCCTTTGATACCTCGTGATCGCACAGGCTGGTATGCTTATTCCATGTGGGCTCTGTTGTTTCTGAGCTACATGGCCGCTTGTTTACCATTCAGGCATTTAAGACCTCAGACGCCATATCTTTTGATAATAGGGCACCATCAGCTTTCTTGACCACATTTGCTTATGCAACCGCTTAGACTTCAGGGAACGTGTCGGGAAGGTGAGCATCATAGAATGCCAGTGTAATAGAACAAGGTATTCTTGAAATGAGAGAGTCCTTGAGTGGAGGCCCAAAGGCCATCTGCTACCTTAATAGGACACCTATAAAGATATGGACATAGGTGTATTTCCCCATGCTCACAGATAAATATATTTACATCTGTGCGTGCCTTTCTTTAGACCTCTATAACTGGCCCGTGCTTCCTAGGTCGCTCTGCTATTCCCTTTCATTTCCCTCTTGTGCCCACTGCCATGCTCAGTCTTCATTTGGGTTTCAGTAAATCCTCTTGGTTCCTTCACCCTTGATCACGCCCTACCAGGATTCCTACATCGCCCTCACCACGGATTTGCATCCACTTGTTGTTCCCTTGTCTCTGGGTTTCTTGACATCACTCCCTTTCCCCCCAACTCCCTCTTTCCCGTGGCCCTCCCCCGAAGCGTTGGTCCCCTTTTTCTCTCCTGCAGATTGTGCATCCAGCATCTCTTTTTAGACATACAGTAGAGGTAATAACATGCACAAACACAAGACAGAGCGAAAGCAAGCACCAAAAAAAAGAAAACAGCCAAAATCCAATGACCATCAAAGAAAACACAACTTCTCAAGAAAGGAAAGCTCGTAGTTAGTTCACGGACTGTTTGTTGGCCCTTAGCAGTGTGTTCCAGTCCAGTCTGTGTGGGCACCAAGTCCTGCCCCCAAAGTCCTCCTTTGGTATTCCCTGGGCACCTTGTTGCTCCACCTCCTTGCTCTTCTGCTGCACCCCCTTAGTGCTATGCCTCGGTGTGGCGGGATCCGTTCCTGCATTGTCTCTCCAGTGTTGTCCCTTCTAGGGCTATGGGTCTTTGAGGGACGTCGTGTCTCATCTTGGGCTGGCCATGTGGTCTTCTGTGTGGACTGTCTTCTCTGAGTGGGAACATCATCCTCAAAGCCTGGTGGGCCAGGATGTGTTCCACTCTCCCCTCCTCCCCCTTTGTCTGCTCCGTATTCTCCATCAGATATGTCCCTCTCCCAGAGCTGCAGATTCAGTGCCATCCTATGAAAAAACATATTTGGGCGTGGGAGGGGGGCCTGGTGGGGGAGGATCTGCTCAGATCTTTCGAGGGTCCAGGAGAGGGTGACTGCTCAGCTGGGCACAGGCATATGGGGCTCTGAGCTCTGGCTCCAGACACTGGTTGGGAATGTGGCTTTGTTGTTAACCAGTTGTGTTCCTGTTGGTCAGTACCTGTGTCTTTTTGAGTGAGTTTTCTCATCTGGAAAGTAAAGGTATTCCAGGGTCTAGTGTCCCATGTCACTAAGTGATCGAGAGGGGTTAACCCGAACCTGATTCAAACCATGTGGACATGTCAGGCGCATTCTAGATCTGGGGTGGCGATTCAGAGTCCAGGACAATGATAATGTCCAAGAGGTGATATAGGTGGCTTTGTATTGAAACGGGAAGCCCACTGTGGAGGTTTTGTCCTTCCACTGATGGCCACTTCAACTCCTGCTAAAAGAGTTTCACTGGCTCAACAGCCGAGCCGGGAGCCAGTGCCATGAAAACCATGTGGCTAACTGGGACATAGGGCAGAGAGACATTTTTTACCTTGATGGCTTGGGAAGCCCCCCAATCTCCATGCAAACCTTCTGGTGTGAATACTTTGGAAGCAATCATAGGCTGACAGTAATTCCAATCTTTCCTTTGACCATGTGTCCGTTCTCTTTTTTGAACCTGAGAAGATGGCCCCTGAGTCCTCCAAGATATTTCCTGGCTGGCCCCCAACTTGGACAGTTAGCACGAGAACCTGGGGGCCAGTGAAACAGAGCCCTGAGACATTCCTTCAGCTTCCTCAAGCGTTATTGTCTCTCACTTGGGTTTTTCTAGGCGAGGACGAGGCCCGTCCTCTCTAGTGGAGGTTTGTCCGTCTCTCCTGGAGTTTTCAATGCAATGTTTTTTCCAATGTCTGTCTCTTCTGTAGTAGGCACCTGGATCCTTCCTTCCTCAGGGCTTGGCGGTGCCACAGGTCAGTCTCTCCATGAGTGGGCCATGATCTCTTTTTCTGAGTCTCTGTTGTGTCTCATGGCAATTCCTAGTATTTTAGCTATTTCTTTGTCTCTGTCGTGGTAGGGTCATCCGTGTTGTGATACACCCAATAAGACACTTCTACCAAATCACGAAGATTGTTCCCTTCAAATGCTTCCCATTTCTTTTTCATGTCTGAGGCGGGCTGAGTAATAAAGGCAATACTTATTTCCCTCTTGTTTTCGGGGGCCTCTGGGTCATTGGGGGTACAAAGAACGCAGGCTTCCATCAGCCACTCTAAAAAGGCAGGCAGGCAGGCAGACAGACATTCGCTTGTAGGCGCCTGAAAATTCTCACTGACCTTAGATAAATGCATAGGTTTCCTAGTTGTCCCGCGGAGGCCCTGCAAGAGAGACTGGTGATACCTGGCTAAGCCCTCGGGGCCTTACTGGGAGTTTGGGTCCCACATTATTCGTGGAGTGGTAAAAAGAGTTTCTCTCCACTGGGGAGTGCCCGCTGGCTGACCATCAGTTCTATTGACTGCTTTCTGGGCCTCTCTCTGGAAGGGCTCCCCTTCCTCTGCTGTGAACAGCACCTGCAGAAGTGGCTGGCACTTGTCTGAGGTGGGCTGCTGCATGTGGAAAAGCTAGTCTAGCAAAGAAATCAGACCTTGTGGTTTCTCAGACAGGGGGGTTTGTTTATTCCAATTATGCAATCCTGGGGAAAAAATTGGGACATAGACCCAAGGAGGGACTCTTGGGGTTTCCCCAGGTGTTTGGGCTGCTTGCCTTAAGCAGAGAATGCTGCTGACCAGTGATCCTTCTTGGGGGGTGGAGAGGACATGCCAGCCCTAGTGCACGTGTTGGGGGGTGACTTTAAAAGAAGTGGTATTTCTCTTCCTTTTGCCCACATGAACTGATAGGCAGGCAGCGGTCAAAATGGGTCTTAAGCCAGCTCTCCCGCTCCTGAGTCGTCCTGCAAAGTGGGATAAAGAGGACGGGGATGGGGAGGGGAGGAGAGGGACGGCCTCCACTTTGGTGGCTTTAGGAATTTGGACCGGTTGTCTTTCCTGGTCATGCCATGTTTCGTGAAATCTTGGAGAAAAGAACCCATTCTGTTGGGGGAGAGAGTAAGTCATTTATATATGCTGGCTTACTAGTGGCCCTATCAAGTCACACATCAATTTTATCTAACCCTAACCCTAACCCTAACCCTAACCCTAACCCTAACCCTAACCCTTACCCTTACCCTTACCCTTACCCTTACCCTTACCCTTACCCTTACCCTTACCCTTCAGAAGACCCCACCAGAAAGCCAGCCTTTGGTGGTGGTGGTGGTGGTGAGCCCTTTTCAGTATATAATGTCTGGCTCTACATTTTGCCAGACCTGTTAGATTGACTAAGTGCCCTTTTGGCATAGTAGTTACAAGTTGAGCTGACATCATAAAGGCCAGTCATTTGATACCACCATCAGCCCTGTGGCAGAAACCTGGTGCTTTCTGCTTCCATGGAGTTAGTCTTGGAGAGTCACAGGGACAGAGCTACCCTGTACCATAGGATCCTGTTCAACAGGGTCCCTCAGTATGAGCTAGTATTGACTTGATGGCCATGAGTTTAGAGGGCAATTTTGGCTTCCTTTTAAAAGGAACCTCATTCAGTGAACTGACTCTTTCTGGTCAATCCTTTCCTCTGACTCTGGTCTGAATGTAGCACCTCACCTGGGGAGTGAAGAGGTCTGAAGCTTGGAGCTGCCTCCCAATGAAAGAAAGTAAACCATGATAGTTCATAAAGGCACTTGTGTAAATTGTAAACCACCAACCTTGGCTTAATTCATTTTTTAATTGGATAGAAATACTCTAATTATGTTGATGACAAATAAACCAAACATATATATGTGGATACACACACACACACACACACAAATACACACACACAAGACAGATGTTTAGGGGCATCTACCCAGCTCTGTCAGAGAGATTTGTCCCAGGTCTGGGCATAGGAGTCAGTCTTCTTGCATTTCAGTGTCTGGCTCTGTACCTGACCTTAAGCCTCATGACCTTGATCATATTGCTTAACATCTCTGAGCCCTTTTGGCAACACCGTGTATCAGGGCTGAGAAGGGGCACTGAGTAAGCCCTGACACATGGTGGTGGAGGGACTCAGCCAAAATAAAGCATACAAGGGTAATGACAATGGCATTCTCTCCAGTGTGGGCCTCAGAGCAGCTCTGGTTCTAGAAAATCCCACAGAAATAATTTTACCAACCTGGGCCTTCAGCCCTCACACCAAACTTAACACGTTTCTAATCCACACAATGTTTACAGCTTTGGGTTTTCATCCCTCTCCTTCTTCCAAGAGACCAAGGAGAATGGAGTGTTTGAGCAATATCCAGGCCACATGACCATCTTTCTCAGTTCTTAACTCACCTTTTCCTCTCTCAAGCACAACTTTAATGTTTCCATGAGTGTCCGTGGCTATGATAAAGAATACATGTTATGGGAGGTAATCAGGGCCTGCGTCTTCCATAAACCATTGCCAAAGACTCTTTACAGATAGGTAATGGTAGGCCCATATGTTTTACTTACCTATTGCTGCATAGTGACTTTCAATCCCACTCAGTGTATTATTTGCTCATAATTTTGTAATTTGAGGAAGGTTTGGCTGGGGCAGCACATCTCCACTCCACGTGGCATTGGCCAAACCAGCTCAAGCAGCGAGACCTGGCAAGATGGGTTTGCTTTGGGTCATAGGTCTAGGGCCTGGGTTCTTGCTGTTGCATTGGCTCCCCAATTTCCCTCCATGTGATCGTATCATGTGCTTGCCTTTAGCTTCCTCACAGCAGGGTGATTTTCAAGATAGATTTTTTTGTCAGGATAGTTGGGCTGTAGGCCCAGTGACAAAATCCCTTAAAGGGATTAAATTGAATGCATAATTTAATACGTGACTGCCAAATATCCCCCAGAGCACACAAGTTGAAACCACAAGACTTCTCCCTAAGAGAGGTTCCTTGTAGCTTTTGATTGTCTTCTAAGTCCCTTTTCCTTTTCCACAATAATGTCTGGGTTGCTTTATCAATCATCTTCTTTCTTTTTATGTAGCACTATCTCTGGCTCTTTAGTCCAAGCCAATGCAGTTCCTTCCCAAAGTTACTGGGTTTCCCTTGCACTGGATTACATGATGCATTCAATTTTATGAAAGCCATGTCCCCACATCTCTTTGAAATGGGTCCCTCTCTGTTTTATGTTGCAATTCAGCCTATTTAGGCTGTAGCACAGCCTTCTGGAGACTCTTAGAAAAACTTTTGTGTACATGAGACTGTCTACAAGGCACTGGATTACATTCTTTTGTGATCTTAGTACAGGGCATGAAAGCTATCTTCTTGATCTGATCCAACGCAGAAGCCCTGCTCATGCCATTCCTATTATGGGACATTATTTTTTGGCAAGAAAGACTTGGGGTTGAAAAATAGGTTTTATTAGCCAGATAGGCAGGAATGAGATGTCCATTGACGCATGCCCAGGAGAACCAAGCATAGAACAAAAGCCTAGGTTTTCCCGCTGGTGGGTACGGATGGGCGTTAAACCTGGATCAGCCCACCTGGGCCAGGTGATTGCAATTCAGCCAATGGGATCGACCTGGGGTCATTCACCATGCCTCCCCCCGGGAATCCTTGAAAAGGCAGGAGCGAGGGGGAGAAAGGAAAAACTGGGGACAGGAACTGGGGAGAGAACTTGAGAAAGAACATGAGACAGGTCTTTTTTTGGAGGAAAACTTAGGAGAGAGATCTTTGCATGACCTCGAGCAGTCTCTGCCAGGCTGCATGGTGGGGAGCAATCCTAGGGGTGGCGCGTAAAACCTGAAACTTCTTTTAACTTTCATTAAACTCACTTGGATCACGAGCCAGGCTTTGGCGTGAATTCTTTCTCATGCAGAGCCAAGAACTGAGATGTAACTCTAGCCCGGAGAGAGATCTTACAGTTCATATTTAAGTCCAGCAAGTCCCTGCTCCTTCATAGTTCATATTTTCTGCTAAAAAAAGCACACAACTAAACCCCAAACAGAAGTAACTTCTTTAGCTTTTCTTTACCCTTCTGTAGGTTATAATTATTTGTCTGTTGCCTCCATTGTTAATGACGCTGAGAGTTCAGATTCTAGATAAAGCAGAAGAATGTCACTGCCACCCAAAATAGTTGCTCTTAGTGTTAGTTGGTGCCCAATCAATCCCTGCCCATCCACTCACTTGCTGCCATTGAGTCAATTCTGACTCATGGCAGCAGAGTATACTTGCCCTGGTAGGTTTCTGAGACTATACATCTGTACAGTAGAAAGCTTCAGCTTTCTCTCTCAGAGCAGCTGGTAGTATTGAACTGCTGACCTTATGGCTAGCAGGACAATATGTTACCAGGGATCCTTTTCAAGACTGTGCCCTTTCAGAAACAGATCACCAGGCCTGCTTTCCTAGGAACCTGTGGGTGGGTTTGAAGCATCAACCTTTTGGTTAATATGCAAGTGCTTAACAAATGGGCTTTATCGTGGTTTGGAAAACCTAAGTAACTGGTCTTTTGCCTAAAGAGTCACTTTCAATGGCCCTGGCTTGTTTCATGGGAGGGCCAGTTCAGGGGCTCCCGGACAGATGGTGGGGTAGGATCCTTATTTAGTAGGGCCATATTGGGTGGGGCGGCAGGGAAGTGTGTGTGTGCTGTATGCGTGTGTAATCTGCATCTTTAACAAATGCCCCCCCCCTACTCAAATGAGAAACACTGGCGCCAATTGTCCCCTGCCTCTCTTGCTGCTGCCTTTTTTGGGATTTTTCTGGCTTTTAGCAGCCCTGGAGGCCCCTCCTATCTAGGCAGGAAAAGGAGCCAATAAATAAGTTCACACTAAGGTGTTAGAGAGTGATAACAGCTAATCCCTTCCAAGGGCAATTGCTCTCAGAAAGAAAGAAAAAAAAGAGAGAGAGAGAGAGCTCAGGGGGTTGGGGGGAGCAATTTAACTCCAATGAAGAGTGTCTCCTGGAAGAGTCCTACACTTTGTCGCTGCAATGGGAGTCATATATGAACATGTGTGTGTGTGAAACCCCTCGCATCAGTCTCTTCTTCTGCTTTTGTGTAAATTGGACTTTAAACACATTCTCTAGGAAGTATTTGAATGCCTCTGTTTATGGAAGCTTCTTGACAGGAGGGGGATTTTTGTCTCTTTTGTTCAGTGAGAGAGCCCCAAGGTCTGGCATTTAATAAGTAAGTAGCAAGCTGGTTGAATGAATGAGTGAATGAGTGAGTGAGGTAAAGAAGCCTTCAGCAGCCTTCCAGGTCGAGACTGGCCCCCTCAGAAGCCTGGCTCTTGTCTAAAGTGAGGTACACCTCTCCCCCTTCCCATTTCATGCTTCCCCGTGGTCTGCCTGGGATTGAGCTGAAAAATGATTTTTCATGCATGTCATCCTAATTATATCATTATCCCTCACAGCAAAGCTCTCTGACCACCCTGAAAACCTGTATTTAATGTGAGGAAAGGTGATTTAATGGAGTGGAGAGCGCAGCATAAAACAGACAACCCTTTCAGAATAGCAGAGCAGGCTGTCCCTCCAAGGGGAAAGGGACAAAAAGGGAAAAGAAAAATGGCGAGGGAGGGGGGGCAACTCTCACTCTCCTAATAGGCTGAAATAAGAAGTCATTTTGGTCAACTTCATCAGAAGACAAACCTGAAAGGGGCCCCTTGCCCTCCCCGCCAGCGCATAACTGACTTACCATGCATTTTACCGTGGAGCTGATTATGCGCTGAGTTGTGGCAGAAGGGGAGAGTTTATTGACATATGGTCTCCCTTCACACCTTTTGTTACAGCCAGACATCAGGGACTGAGCTGCAGGATATTAAAGGATTTGGAAGCGTTATCAAGGAATGGTACATATTTATCAAAACCAGGGTGATATTACAAAGCTGGGTTGCTGCTACACCTGGGTGTGTTATGTGATTAAAAATAATGACAATACATCCTCTTGATGGATTTTGCACCTGGGTGAATACTGAGCAGGTCTGCTGGACCACCCTTGGTCAAGAATTCACAGCTAACAACCCCTTTGGTCTCAGAAGAAAATTGTGGCTGCTAGCTCACACTTGGAATCCAGGTAGGGCAATGTTTAAGCACTTCACTGTTAACCGAAAGAGCAACACTTGGAATTCACCAGCTATCCCGAGTGAGAAAGATGTGACCATGTGCTGCCACAAAGATTACAGCCTTGGAAACCTTCCGGGAGGTTCTTTCCTGGCCTACAGGTTTGCTCGAGTCAGAATTGACTTGACTTCCATGGCATTGAGCTGTTTTGAGTTTTGAATGGCTGAATTGGAGACTTCAGGATTGCAGGAAGATTTGAGAACAGCCTGAAATATGCAGGCGACCAGCCTTGCTTGCTGCAAGGGAAGAGGAGTTGAAGCACTTACTGATGAAGTTCAAAGATGATAGTCTTCAGTATGGATTACAACTCGAGGTTAAAAGAACAAGAATCCTCACCACTGAACCAATAAGCAACATGATAAACAGAGAAAAGATTTAAATGATGAAGCATTTCATCTTACTTGGACCCATCCACAACCAACGCTCATAGAAATATCTGTAAAGAAATCACTGGATAAATTGCTTTCAGTGAATTTGCTGCAAAAGGCCTTTTAAACATTTTTTTTGAACCAAGGTGACTTTGTCACCTTAAAAACTCAGGAGTATCCTATCCCAAGGCATGATTATTTTCATGTGGAAGCTGGAAAATGCAAAAGGAAGTCCCATGAGAAGAATTGATGCATTTGAAATATGGTCCTGGTAAGGAATATTGAATACACCAAGGAACTTCTAGGAGAACAAACAAATCCATGTTGAAAGAACTACAGCCAGATTGATTCTTAGAAGCGAGGATGGTGACATTTGGCTTCATGTACTTTGGGTGTTATCAGGAGGGACCAGTCCCTGGAGTTGGACAGCATGCTTGGTCAAGACAAAAGGAGGACAAACCTCCACAAGATGAGTTGACACAATGGCTCAAATGTAGGAATGGCTGTGAGAAATGCGCAGGGCAGCGTGTTGTTTTGTTCTGCTGTACATAGAGTGGCCATGAATTGGAACCAAATTGACAGCACCTGGTTACGCAATGGACTAATGGCAAGATCAACCATTCAAAACCACCAGCCACTCCTCAAGAGAAAGATGAGGCTTTTTTACTCCTGTAAAGAGTCACAGTGTCAGAAAGTCACAGGGGGAATTCTACCCTGTCATATAGGGTCACTGTGAATCGGCATCGACTCTACGGTCGTGAACGGCAACAACAACAACAACAACAAACACACTAATGGTGGCTGGGTACATGTGCAGACACCCATCCACTCGCACTGGAGCTAAGTTAGTGGTTTCAGCAGGAAGCTTACCTCGGTGGTTTCCAGAACTCCCCTGGGCTGAACCAATTTACACCAGGTCTTTCAAATATTCCTGGTACCCCGGGCATCTCTCATTTCCCAGAGTTGGTTGCATGACTTAAGGCCTGATGATCATGGGGCCACATGAAGGACGCCTATGTGCTCCAACCACTGCCTTCCTAGAGAGTGCTGTGGACAATTGCCTTCAAGTCAGCCAGCTGACTCATGCGGACTCCATGCGCTACAGAACTCAATGCCCACTGGTCCTACCCCATTCCTTCAATGGGTTGTAGATTTGACCCCTTGTCAGCTGGGGGGTTTTCAGTGGCTGATGGCTTGAAGGAGTTCACCAGGCCTTTCCTCCTAGTCTGTCTGTAGGCAGAAAACATCGCTAAAATCTGTTCAGCATCATAGCAATATGCCAGCCTCCACTAGCAGTTAGGTGGTAGCTGTAACAGGAGGCGCACTGGCCAAGAATCAAACCCAAATTTCCTGCATGGCTAGTGAGAATTCTGCCATGGAACCACCATTTCCTCTCTCCTGGTTTCTAGTGTTTATGTATATAAGATTTCAGTACCTTCTAACAAGCAGTAAGTAAGACTGCACCACGGGTCACCTCTATTTAGCTCTCCCCCAAATTTTTCCACATGAATTATAAAGTGTGTGACAGTTGTAATATGTTTCTCTTTTTAAAAATTGCTGGGTGAACTTAAAACAGCACAAGGAAGTGCCAGCAGAGCAAAATGATACCCACCTGCTTATTTATCTTAAGAGAAGAAAAGTCGTGAATGCATTCACTCAGGTGAAAATATCATTCATGGAAAGAAGTGCCTAATGGTCACCAGGACCCATGGTTAATCCAGGCGTGGTCATCTGATTCCAATCGATCAGACCTAGCTATAAATCACTTATATGTCTGGGTAATTAAAAGCAAATATAAATTTTCAAAAAAAATAAGGTTGCATGGGATAGAAAGAGAATACATAACAACATCAGACATAAATATGCCTCAAGACAAACTCATTGTGCACATCCAGAATACATAATGGCTCTTGCTAAGATGCGTTTCCCACTAGACCCTACCCCAAGCCAGTAAAAGCCAGAAACTCTACAGGAAACTGTGGATTGTACTACTCTGAAATGGGAGCTGTGTCTCTAGACCGAATTTGGGGCTGTTCGTGCTGAGGACTCACCAATACCTGCTGCAGTGACAACAGTCCAGGTGAGAATAAGGAAATCTGGATGACAGCCAGGATATAGGAGCACTGAGACCTCAAATTGCTTCTAGGCGAGCATGGCCTAATGGGCTTCCATTTCTGCACCTCTGGCAGGAGGAGTTTGTTCTGGAAAGTAATGGTTTCTAAGGAAGTATTTCTTAAACTTTCACATGCATGCACTTACCCAGGTTCCTGGAAATCGGGCTGGGGGGCAGATTCTGATTTTGTGGGTTCAGGGTGGGGTCTAGGATCCAGCAGTTCTAGAGGCCCTGGTACTCTTGGGCTGTTAACCACAAGGACAGTAGTCCTAAACCACCAGCCACTCCTTGGGAGAAATATGAGGCTGTAGACTCCGGGCAAGAGTGACAGTCTGGGAAACCCACAAGGGCAGTTCTGCCCTGTCCTGTAGGGTCTATATGAGTCAGCATCAACTCGATGGCATTAGCATGGGAGAAGCTAATGCTGATGTTGCTGTTTCCTTGACCTATCATACTTTGAGTGGCAAAGTCCCAAGGGCCTTCCCGGATGTGATGGCCAAAAACAGTACTGTTCACCCTTGGTCATACTTTGGAATCCCTTAGGAGCTTTCAAGCCTCCCATTGGCCTGGCCCCATCCCAGACCAATGAAGCAAGGCTTAGTAGAAGCAGGATTCAGGTCACAGTCAGTGAGAAAGCCCCCTTGGCAATGCCAACGTACAGCCAGTGCAGAGTCGAACTGGTCGACGACTCCACATGGTTCCATATACTTTGGTGAAGCCAGCTGTTTGGGCAAGGTTTTCAGAGTTACCACCCATGTAGACTTGTTGGTGATAGTGCATTAAATAGAGCACATGCAGTGCATTGCATGAGTGGCCTATGTCATGCAACCACATCAGGGGGATGTTGAGCCAATTTCTCTGGGAAACCAAGGGTGTTGGCTCCATCCTGAACGTTGGCAGGGTAATGGACTGACACAGAGGAAACTCATTCTCTTTGTGGCGGTGCACTAATGGGTTCTTCACAGAAGGCCAAGTCCATGGCTTCGGATGCAGATGCTCACAGGGCTGAGGGAGCAGGTCAAATCCTAAGTCCGAGGTGGGTGTTTGCATATTTACATGCCCTCACTGCCATCAAGTCCATTCCAACTCACAGGCCCATGGGACTGAGTAAAATGGCCCCCGTGGGTTTCTGAGACTGTGATTCTTTAGAGGAGTAGAAAATCTCCTCTTTCTCCAGAGGAGCGGTTGGTCATTCAAACTGCTGACCTTGAGATTAACAGTCCAACTCCTGACCACTCTTGCCGCTGTCAGAATTCTATTTATATACACAAGTGTATATATATATATATATATATATTTATATATATATATATATATATATCCTTTCCCAAAAGAACTCCACATTTTCAAATCATTCTTGACACTCATGGCCTTTTTTCCTTTATAGCCATGCCTTTGGTTGAAACACAGATATAAGAGAAATATTTATCTACTTATAGGAGTACAAAAGGAGCTTTGGTGGCATAGTGTTTGCATGTTGGGCTGCTAACACCAAAGTCAGCACTTTGAAACCACCAGCCACTCCGTGGGAAGAAGAGTCTGTCTACTCCTATAAAGAGTTACAGTCTCAGAAACTCACAGGGACAGATCTACTCTGCCTCACAGGGTCACTATGAGTCAGCATCACCTCCCTGGCAGTGAGGTAGATTTTGGTTTCATAGAGATACAAGTCAGTCCTGAGCTGCTAAAGACAAGGTTGGCAGTTTGAACCCACCAGCTGCAGAGAAAGAGGAGGCTTTCTATTCCCATAAGGAGCTACACTTTCTGAAATACCCACAGGGGAAATTTTAACCTCTCCTGTAGGATCAATATGAGTCAGAATCGACTTATCGGTGGTGAGCAAGTGGAGGGGACCCTAAACAGGTTCCGGTGGACCTTAAGAGTTCTACTCATTGTGCATGCTCTGTAAAATGTAAGCCAAGATTTTACTTTTGCAAACATTATTTTTTCTAAACACGTCTAACTGTGAAACTATACTCGCATGCGGGTCTTTGAACCTGGTCAGTGGTCTGGGGAAGTGAAGGGCCCTGACATCCTTTGTTGTTGTTAGTGCTGTCCAGTCATTCTGACATCACAGGGACCTTCTTTGCAACACAAGGCAGCACTTCCCGGTCCTTTGCCAGCCTCAGGAGTAGTATGTTGGAGCCCATGGTTTCAGCTACCGTGTCCTCCAGTTCACCAAGGAGTTTCCTCTTTGTGCTGCTTACTAAACCCGTTTCTGAGGAGTCCATTCCAACTCACGGTGACGCCTTGTGGGTCAGCACCACGGGACCCCACAGAGCTTTCAAAGGCTGGTCGTTCAGAAGTCAATCAGCAGGCCTTTCTCCTGAGGGGCCTTGGATTTGAACCGCAAACCTTTTAATCAGCAGTGGTTGAGCGCGCTAACTGTTCACATTACCCGGGGACACCCAACCCTTCTTACCCTCATCGCTTCATAGGTGATCCATCTCCAATCCAAGAGGGCAGAGAAGATAGATAATACAGCCTGAGCTGCATATGTCAGGTCCAAACTTTTCAGTGTCATGGAACAAATAGCCAAAAACCTTGATGAAATGGCTGGGAAACCTCAGTCCAAATCATTCCAAAGAAATGAGTAGCGGTGCACTCTTGGGAACTTGTGCTGTGACAGCAGCCACCAGGAAGACCCGGGTAGTCCAGAGCCTTGCCATCCTAAATATGGTCACAGACTAGCAACATCAGGAGCTTGTTAGAAGTGCAAATTCTCAAGCCCTACACAAGGTCCACTGAACCAGCGTGTGCAATTTACCAAGACCACCAATGGATCGGGGTACCTGTGAAAACCAAACCAAACCCATACTCACTGCTGTCCAGTCGAGTCAGACTCAGAGCAGCCCTATGGGCCAGGGTAGAGCTACCACTGTGCATTCCCAAGACTGTAATTCTTTAAAGGAGCAGACAGCTTGTTGTTCTCCTTCAGAATGCCTGCTAATTTAGAACTGCTAGTTTGGTGGTTAGCAGCCCACTGCCTAACCGCTAGGCCACCAGGGCTCCTTTTGTGCTTGTGAGAGGTCAAGCAAATACCATTAGTAACTAGAGAAGAACCTGGAAGAAGAGCAGGGTCGGAACTGTGAGTCAATTTGGTCATTAGCACATTTCTGTGTTCACTTATTCTGTTCCTTCCCTTGTATATTCAGTCAACAATTCTTCTTTGAACATCACCTCTGAGCCAGGATCTGTGATATGCTAATTAAGTTGGTTTCTGAAAGGGGTCTGCCTAAGTGACTCCTGCTTCCTGGCTTTTCCTGCTTCCAGATCCCCTCTCTTTACTTCCTTCCACATTAGAAGCACATCCTTACATGTGCAGCTGATCCCTAGTTCAGGACCGGAAGTTACGTGTTGGCATGCATGCTCATAGCTCGCTCAGTGGGAGTGCAAAAAGTCAATTCCTTCAAGAGCCTAGCACAGTCTGTAAGGTTGGGATGGTGTTAAAAGTGGTGGGTTTGGTGTTAGTTCCCGTTGAGCCCATTCTGCACAGGATGCCTTCATGTGACAGAGTAGAAATGTCCCTATTGGGTTTCCTAGTCTGTCATCGTTACCAAAGGAGCCCCGGGGGGTACTTTAAGGGAAGTGTTGGACTGTCAACTGCAAAGTCAGGGGTTCACACCTACCAGCTGCTCCGCAGGAGACAGATGAGGCCCTCTGCTCCCATGAAGATTTACAGCCTCAGAATCCCATGATTGGGTCGCTATGAGCCAGGGTTGGTTCCATGACAGACCCAAAGCCCACTTTCTATCGAGTTGATTCCAACTCATGGTGATCTTATATACTGTTGTTGCTGTCGGGTGCCATTGAGTGGTTTCTGATCCAAAGTGACCCTATGCACAACAGAACCAAACACTTCCAGGTCCTGCACCATCATCACATTTGTTCTCTGCCTGAGTCCATTGATGCAGCCACGGTGTCAATCCAGCTCATTGAGGGCCTTCCTCTTTTGTGCTGCCCCTCCACTTTACCAAGCAGGATGTCCTTCTCCAGGCAATATGTCCAACATATTTGGGAGGCAAAATCTTGCCATATATGCTGTCAAGGGCACTCTGGCCTGACTTCTTCCAAGTCAGATTAGGTTGTTCGTTTAGTAGTCCATGGCAGGGTAGAATTTTCCCTATAGGTTTCTGAGATATTATGTCTCTATAGGAATAGATAGCTTCATCTTTCTCCCACAGTAAAGCTGGTGGGTTAGAACTGTTGACTTTGCATTTAGTAGCTCTGTGAGTAGCCCGCTATGTCACCAGAGGTCCTTTGCGTTTGATGGCAGTGGGGTGGAATGTTTACAATGGCAAGACCTTTTTCTCATGTGTTGCTACTGACCGCGGTCTAAAGCCCAAGTGCTTAGCCATTGGGCCACCAGGATTCTTCGTGGTAAGGATGTGTTCCTGCCAAAGTTCATGAACACTACAAAGCAGTGGGGTTTTGGAACTGCTTGGTAGTTTACCTTAGGGACTGAGGCATCCATTACGCATGGTCAGCAGTCTGAGCCTTTGTCCCATGAACGAGTGGTACACTGCGCATGCTCAAAGGCTCAGGTTCCCAGCCAGGAAGGGGAGGTACACCTGGCTGTGTTCTGCACCTGAATTGGCCCAACAAGGCCAGGTGAATTCAGTTCAGCCAATGAGTTCAACCAGGGTCACCAGCACGCCCCACCTCTGGGAGTGATTTAAAAGGCAGGAGCACAGATCAAACCTCGTGACTTTCAGGGAAGCTTCTAAGGAGATGCACATTTCTGAAGAGCCCTGCAGGTGCCTTTATAAACCTGAAACTTCTTCTAATTCTCATAAAACTCACTTGGATCACAAACTAGGCTTGGAGGTGAATGCTTTCTCGTGTGTAGCCAATGAGCAAGGTATATCTCTATCCTGAGAGATCTCACAGAACCATTGATTGCCCTGGCATGTTTTGGAGTCCTGATGGTGTCATGGTTATGCTTTGTGCAACAGTTTAAAACCACTAGCCACTCCACAAGGGAGAGATGGGGCTTTCTATTCCTATAAAGAGATACATCCTCAGTAACTCACAGGGGAATTCTACCCTGTCCTATAGGGTTGTTATGAGTCAGCATTGACTCAATGGCAGTGAGTGAGTGCCCTGGCAAGTAAGCCTTGGGTATCTACATTGACTCTCAGTTTCTGGTTAGCTTTTCACCACTTCACCCCATGAACTTGAACTGCAGTGGATGAGGGTTGGGAGCTCTGGCTCTGGGGCTACTTGCTTGAATTTTCACATCATGGCCCTGCCCGTGATGGGACCTTTGACAGTTGGGCAAATGAGCTCAAGCCTGAGTTTCCTTTTCTGCAGCATAGGCTGAGGAAGGAGATGTCTTCTTTCTTGTGTGCTAACTGACTTTTACCAGTTAGTATGAATTAGATCTTTCCACGAGGAAGATCAGGGAGAAGGGGGAAGGATGAAGCAACTTGGATAGAGGTGAAGGCAGCGTGAGGGGTCAGAGAGAGTTGAAAGGACCACCATGTCACCTTTGACTACTCTTAGTGAGGCTGGCTTGGAGTGCAGGAAACGGGGAGAGTGAGGACACGGGCTAAAGGCAGTGCTCATTCATTACTTCCGGGCAGAGTTCAGCCTTTGGCATGTTTGTTGGATGCTGGCGCTGTTTTCATCCAATGAAACTTCAAACTTCTGTCCTCTCATTAACCCTTTGTATCTCCTTTGTTCATGATTTAGAACTTCTATTCTCGGGTTCTCATTAGAGCCCCAGGAAATCAGAAGTCACAAGTCACTTCTGTTTACAGAGAGGCCCCCAGCATGCAAAGGCAGGAGGGTGTGTTAACAGCACACAAGTCCAGTGGCTGGTCACGCCCATGCAGTACATTCTCCATCCCTTAGCTCAACAAAAGGAAAATCACCAAAGAAAAAAAAATTTCTTTTTCATGGATATTTACTTTTTCAGTTCCCTCCCCCACCCATAATCTGTGTGAATTACAATAGAACACGCACACACACACATACACACAATTTTCTGCCAGAATGTGTTACTCCAGTACATTCTACTCTCCTCCCTCACTGCCGCCTACCCTTTTTTCTCCTATCTACTCTCTTCCCATGACACCCAATGGACAGGTAGGGGAATTCAAATTAGACCACAGTCTCAAACGTAGTTTAAAGCTCACTCACGCACTGCTATTGTGCCAGTTCTGACTCATAGTTACAGGATACAACTGTCCTTGTGGATTTCTGAAACAACAATTATTTGTGGGAGTTGAAAGCTGCCCTTCCTACAGGAATGCAGCAGGTGCGTTTGAACTGCCAACCCTGCAGTTAACAGGCCAATGTGAAGGGATTTTGCCACTTTGCCACCAAGGATCCTAGCATGAGGAGAACATTTATTAAATCTTCCATGGTACACAGGCAAGGGGGAGACCTGAACTACAGCTCTCGGGATTCTTGGTGCCTCGCTGTGGACAGTTCCAGCCGCATCGGATCCAGGCTTCCCAAGATTTGCAGAGCCACCAGCATAGTCTTTGCTCCTCTCCAGGATTCACAATTGCTTCCTGATTGCTCAGGTATGTAGGAGTTTAGAGGTTCTCTAATGCAATCATCCCATTTTGCAAAGAAGATGCTGATGCCCAGACCGGGGAGAAGATTATCTGAGGCCACTGAGAAGGACACCATCACCTCAAGTCCTTCTGAACCCCCACAAGTTTCTGCCAACAGCACTGAGCTCTGGGTTACCTACTCAGTCTTTTGAAGCCTTAGCCAGCTGATGCAGCTGCCAGTTGGATTGATCAGGGTATGTGACCCAGAGCTCCTTAGAACGCGCCCCCCCTAAATGCAAATTTACTGCCATAGAGTTGATACTGACTCATAATGACCCTATAAGACAGGGTAGAACTTCCCCTGTAGGTTTCTGAGACTAACTTTCAGCCTTTCTCCTGAGAAGTGGCTGGTTGTGTGGTGGTTTAGATCTTGCAGTTAGCAGCCTTTTAGCATGAGAGGTAGGGTCACATTTCTGTTCTGATTATGCTCCATTTTCTGAGATGCCAGTGCCGAGGCTCCCCCCCTGCAGGTAGCAGTGAGATTTTTCTCACTAAACTGCGCTGGATGGGAAACTTGGGGCAAGTAGTGCATCACAGCCAAGGAAGATCTCATTGATAGTGCAGTACTTGAATAAGGCAGGAAGACACAGGAGTGGCCATGTGGCGGTGGGGAAAGTGTTCCAGGTAGGAGACAGTCAGTGCAAAAGGCCTTGTGATTGGGTTCTCCAAGCTTCTTCCTGGAACAGCAAGGAGACCAATGTGAGTGGGGCATGACACTCTGTGTAGTGAGGAAAGATGATCACTGTGTGGGCCTCCTGTATGATTGAGAAGCCAAGGGGAATTTTTAAACCCTAAGCCAGATCAATGCTCAAGGAAGCATCAGTCAAGACATCAAATGACACGTTGCATTGGCTAAATGTGCTACACCAGATCTTTTAAAAAGACTGAAGATCAAGGATGTTATTTTGAGGACACTGCCTGATCTTGTGCCAAATCTCGCCTTGGTTGTTAGGTTGGAGTCCATTGTTGCAGCCATGGTGTCAGCCCATCTCCTTGATGGTCAGTCTCTTTTCTTGTGGACCTTCAGTTTTACCAAGCATGATGTCCCTTTCCATGGACTGGTCTTTCCTGATAAAATGTAGTAGCTACCAGGTTGGATGTCATGCCTTTAGAACAGTGGTTCTCAACCTTCCTAATGTTGTGACACTTTCATATAGTTCCTCATATGTGGTGCTCCCCCCAACTATAAAATTATTTTTGTTGCTACTTCATAACTATAATATTGCTACTGTGATGAATCGGATGACCCCTGTGAAAGCATTGTTCGACCCCCCTCCCCATGGGGGTCGCGACCCACAGGTTGAGAATCACTGCTCTGGAACATTTTCATCATAGAAGAGAGTTCGGTTGCACAGCTCTGAGTTAGAGGGTGAGACGCGTTATTTGACATTCATTTGCTGATGTGTTTGCGAACCCAGTGGAAACACCCGGGAATGAGCATCTTCTTTAGCCATATTCCTGGATCATTCAAATGCCATCTCCCCTGTGAATGCCTCACTCCATCCTTGGCTTTCCATACTTGGCATATGAAAATGGGATAATATTTCAATACTTAGCATTATATATAACCCAGTATTTGGTAGTCTGCCTCAAACAGATGCGAGTCTCTCTCTTTTTCTACTAATATTTAATTTTGATATGTGAAAACATACAAAGCAAAATCTGTTCCATTTCAACCCTTTCTGGACACAATGTTCATTGACATTGGTCACACTCTTCATATTGAATTAACATTCTTGTTCTTTCTATTCTAGGTGTTTCTTTTTACTTAATCTCTCTGCCACAACCCTCTCACATATATTTTGACTTATCTGTAGCCCATTTAGTTTTGTGCTGATTTTTTAAAGACTGCAATACTCAAGGATGCAATCCTTTAAGAGCTAAATTGTTATTTAGTTTAAAGATGACTTCAGGGGACAGTTTCAATTCAAGGTTTGAAGAGTAACTCAGGGTTATAGTCTCTGGGACTCTTCCAGTTAAGTAAGTCTAGATAATTAAAGAATTTTAAATTATGTTCCACAAGGTTCTCTCTTTCTACCAGCATCCTTAGGAATCATGGTGCTATGGTGCCTGCTAACCTCAAAGTCAATAGTTGAAACCACCAGCCACTCTGCAGGGGAAAGAAAAGGCTTTCTGTTTCCTTAAAGAATAGCAAGCGAGGAAACCACAGGGGTGTTCTATGCTGAGTCAAAATTGACTCCATGGCAGTGAGTTTATGTTGTTATCGAAAAAAGAACACATTTTAATGGGGGCTCTGACAGATAATATAACAATCCATAAATCAATTAGATCAAGCGAGTTTGTACATATGCTGCCACCATCATTTTCTAAACACTATCATTCTACTTGACCCCTTTGATATCAGCTCCTGTTTTTTCCCTCTCTCCTCAACCCTCACACCCGTACTAAATTATATATAAATTAATATCTTTATACACACTGTCTTCTGTGTCCCTCTACCCATATTAATGTTATTCGGCCCCTAGGCTGTGTGTGTGTGTGTTCTAAATCCATCATTGTTATAAGTTCCCTTTTCCTCCCCTTCCCTACACAGCCACCCTGTGCCCTCATGGTATCTGAGTCAGTTAGAGTTGACCAGAGAAGCACATTCATAAACACTCATGTGTCCTAAAAAAGCTTTATATAGAAGAATAATTGTATATTAAGAAAACATCCCAGCCCAGTCCAGACCACGTCCATAAGTACGAAATTAACCCCTATATCCAATAACAGTGTGTAAATTTTTTTCAGACTTATGCAACACATGCAATGACACCAAGTGCTGGAAGATCACAGGGCAGTCGGTGGAATGTCTTATGGACCCAGTGGAGGTGGAAAGTGGCATGGCTCTCCACATGACTCCCCCCCGTTCAAGGCTCTCGCTGCCGTCAATGTAGATCCATGTATCTTGTCAGCAGGAATATCAAGTCATGGGTGTCTCTTGCCCCCAGGAAAGAATACATAAGTTGCCAGAATCCTCAAGAGAAGGCCATGCCCACATTGAGACCTCACTGGCTATGGCCTGAGTGACAGTCTGGACTCCACCCCTATGCAAGATGATGGGAGATTAAAAAGCTACCACTGTATCGCTACTCCCATTGCTGTTCCTGAGGATTTTATCTGTCCTGGATTCCGTGCGTGGTTGCTATATTTTTTTAATGATTTTTCTTTCAGCATCTATCTGTGGTGTCCCTGATCTGAATGCCCTGATGCAGTATCTGTGAGTCTCCTGTGAGCAGGGACTGTGTTCTCTACATCTGGGTCTTCTTAAAACTTTGCAAAATGTTGTCATTTGAATAACACTCAATAAGTATTTATTGAAGGAATGGCATTGCAGGTGACAGTCAGTACCTATTCTCCCATCAGTTTTATGGTTTGCAGTCTTTTTCCTCTCAGACATATAGCTGAATCATTACAATGTGAGGGTCTGAGCCTGGTTATATTATTGGGACATGTAGTCAAAAGACAAAACATGTTTGCCTAAAGCACCTTTTGAGTATGATGTTTCAATAAAATGAATTGGACAGATACTGGCAGCAGACATGTTTCAGCCGCTCACAAGGTATGTGGCTTTGGGTAGTGTACCCTAAGCTCTGAATTCAAGGTAAGTAGTTTCAATGGTCAATTGCATGTGAGAGCTGGACAGTGAGTAAGGAAAACTGAAGAAAAATCAATGCATGTGAATGATGTGCAAACAATACCGAAAGTCGTCTGGGATGTCAGAAGAACAAGCAAATCCCTCTTGGAGAAAGCACGGCCAGAATGCCCCTTAGAAGTGAGGATGGCAAGTCTTCATCTCACATCCATTGGACATGCTATCAGGAGAGACTGGTTCTTAAGAAAGGACATAATGCTTGTTAAAGGACAGGGGCAGCAAGAGGGAAGAAGACCCTTGATAAGATGGATGTCCACAGTGGCTACAGCAATGGACTCAACATGGACCAACGACTGTGGTGATGACACAAGAGCAGGCAGGGTGTCATTCCGTTGTACAGTTCCGGTCTCTGGTACAAAGGAAAATAACTTGCCCTATCCTGTGGAGTCGAGGCTATTGTGCCTGCTCTGTATTTTGTCCTAAGGTCTTGCAGTGTTGTTCTTTATACAGTGTTGTTGTTATTAGCTGCTTTTCGGTCCATTTTGACTCATAGCGACTCCCATACATTTCAGAGTAGAACTGTTCCATAGGGTTTTTAAGGTTGTGACCTTTTGGAAGCAGATATTCAGGCCTACCTTCCTTAGGCACCTCTTGGATTCTGGGTGGGATTTAACTGCCGACCTCCTGGGTGCTAGTCAAACACTACCCAGGGAGTCCTCCCACTGAATCGTGTGAGTGTATTCCCACCTAGGGTGCTCCTCTTCCAGTACTTGTTTGGACGGTATTCTCTTTTGATCCATAGGGTTCCATGGACTCATTTTCAGTAGTACATCATCAGGTCTTTCTTCCCAGTGTGTCCTAGCTTGGATGCTCTGGTGAAGCGTGTCCAGAGTGGCTTGCTCTGGTTATAATCGTAGCTGGTGACACCGCTTACAGCACTCAAAGCTATAGACAAATGACAACATGATGACAAACTGACAGATGGGTGGCAGCCTAGGGAAGGAATGATCAACACAACACAACCTGAGTGGAAATCGAGCTATGGAGTCTCTGAGAGTCCAGGCTCTTCGTCCTGGCACAGCCTGGGGCAGGGCCTGGAGCCAGGAACTGTGGCTGCTGGTGTGAGGACCCCCAGCTTCCCCACTTGGCATTCCCTCCCCAAACAGCGGGCAGCCTGTGGGAATTGTTTTTCCCCTTGCACATGACGGCACTGACGAGCATAACGCAACCCTGCTGGTGGTTAATGACTGGTGACATTTTGAGGCTGTTGCCCACCTTTGGTTGAGGGAATTTGCCAATGCTCGGAAGTTGTTGAGCTCTCACGAAATGCAACCCCTGCAAGCAAGCACTGAGTCAAGTGCACGAGGTGTGGGGCACTTTGACATCCCCGTGTGACCGTGAAAAGCAGGCTGTGGAGCAGTGGTGGCTGCTGAGGCTCCTTTCTCCTGGCAATACTGGTGTGCTGAAATGGCGGGCTGATTTGCCATGGAAAGCAGGGTTTCATGGGAACTTGAGGATTAAGAATCCACATGCCTGCAATCAATATTGTATGTTCATCGTATAATTTACTTTGAAAGGGAGACGACACAGTTCTCCGAATTTTTGGGTGAAGTAAACCACTTTTCCAAAGGAGTAAGTGGATTTCTGTGTTTATAAATCATGCCCACCACTTGGGAGTGCAGAGGAGGATATGGGAGGATGGTAAAGAAGAGCAGCAGGAGAGGACCTGAAGACCTCATGTTTCCTCAGGGTCAGGGGCCAGGCGAAACCAAAGTCCCTGGAACACCACTGTCACTCTGGAATGGTATTAGCACAGCTTGTTATTTGCATACTGTACTGAGTTCATTCTGACTGGCAGCGCCCCTATAGGGAAGAATAAACATGCCCCAATGAGTCTCTGAGACTATAATTCTTTACTCAAATAGAAAGCCTCATCTTTTTTCCATGGAGGAACTGGTGGATTCAGAACTGCTGACCTGGTGGTTAGCAGGCCAACACGGAACCTACTATACCACCAGGACATTCCTGTTTAGCCTAGAGACTTTCAAATGGATAGAACAAGACCCATCCCAACCCTGTTCACAGCTATTAACCCCCCTTTCTGTGAAGTCCCCACTACGTTCTGTGAAGTTCACCACTTTCTGTGTGTGTGTGTGTGTGTGTGTGTGTGTGTGTGTCTGTGTGTGTGAGAGAGAGCTATAAAAACAGGAACTTTGATCTCTTTTTAGAACTCTTGCAATTCCAGGGCTTGCTCAACAAAGCACGAATCCCCAGTGTCTTCAACCTGACTTGTCCCATGTGGAAATACACATTGGGTTTCCAGACACACTGAGCTAATGAGTGAGTGGACACTATTGTGCTATCTAAACAAACCCTGTGTGACAGGGCTGCACCTGCCTTACTTAATTGAATAACCAGAACCGTTTTCTAAAATAGGTAATATCAACTTAATCTCCCTGCCATCGAGTCACTGCTGATGCATAGCGACCTTGTAGGACAGGGGAGAATTGCCCCCATGGGTTTCTGAGCCTGTAACTCTTGACAGGAGTAGAAAGCCTCATCTTTCCCTCACTGAGTGCTGCTGTTTTCGAACTGCTGAGTTTAAGGTTAGGGACACAATTTGTAACCCACTACACCACCAGGAGATGCTTGTGTCAACTTTCTATATACAAAAATGAAATGTTGCCAGGTCCGATGCCATCTGCATGGTCACTGCTGTATGTGAGTCCAAAGTTGTGGGCCAATACATCTCAAGGAGAATCGCCTGCATATCCAATGACACATCCCCGCACCAAACCCGATTTCCTTTTCTACTGATCAGCCATGCTTAATGACTTGGCCAAAGTGAGCAAGCATAAATCCTCCCAGCCTCCCTTGCCAGGCACAGTGTGGTTTCTGAGAGCAGTGTTTCTTCTACAATGGGAGTGCTCATGCTTTTGCCACACTCGGCAGATTCTATGAATATTTTGACTTTTTTTTTAAACTTATTTCATCATAGAGCATGTTTCCCTTTTCCCTTTGTATGAGATGACAAAATTTCACTCACTTCCTAGTCATCCAAGGAAAGAGTAAACTTCCCTGCCCTGCCAGCGAAGGGCTTGGCCAATAGAATAAAAGTGGAAGGAGTTGTGTGCCACTCTCGATCAGAGGTTTTAAGAGAATTGGTCTTTTTGTTGCTTACCTATCCTTCAAGAGGAAGGAAACCTGGTAATATAGTTGTTATGCGTTGTCTCTTAACCTGATGAGTCACACACATGCAAGTCTTTCAATTTCAAAACCTGATTGTTCCCCTGCAAAAAGCTGACAGAGATAAGCAACAACTGCTTGTAGGCTGGAAAGATTGCCCGAACATAGTGTACTTTGGGGATTTTTACTGCCAGGAGAAATACAGGCGATATGGCAGGTGACGGTCCTAGTATCTCTCAGCTGCCAATCAGAGGCAGGTTCTGAGCCTTCAGTCAGGGCCACTGGAGGAAGTGGCTCATGGTGATGCTGCCATAGTCCATCCCAGATCAAGCCCTCTGAGGTGCTGGGTTACAGAGCTTTGGATTGGCACTCAGTGAGGGCTGCTTCAAAGCTCCTTCCTTTCTTAAACTTGCTCCTGCAACCACATTCTTTCTGAAGGTCCTTGGCAGTAAGCCGAAATCCCAACCAATTTGCTAAGTCAGGACAAGATGCAAAATTGATGGTACCGAGAGACATTAAACCACCTACAACCTTTTAGACCATGTCAACAGATCATCTGTAACCTCAACTGCAGAAACATTTCACTAAATCCTCTGTTTCTCCACAAAGATTAGGAATGCCCTTCTATCTTTTCAAAACAGATATTGGTCAGGCACCACTTCGGTTCCAGCTGAGGTAGTGGATTCACCTGAGCTAAGCTCTAGAGAGGATCACTTAATCTTCATTCAAGAAATATGTCATGAGGACTGTAGATCATGCAGGGACTGCACAATCCCTCTGTATCAGCAGCGGCTGCATCACGGCCTGGCCCATTGGGAAGAGAGACGGACCCATGGCAATTATAAGGCAAGATGCTGAGGGTGCTGGTGTGGTCTAGGGATACAGGAAAGGAACTATTGGGCATGGAGGCAATTATGAAGGGTTCTTTTTTCCCATGGACCAAACCCATGCCAGTTGCCATGAAGTTAACTCTGATTCATAGGGACTCCTTTGGGCCAGAGTAGAACGACATTCTGTTGTTTTTTTTCTATAACTGATTTTGTTGTTGTTGTTTGAAATGCAGCACCAGGCCTTTCTTCAGAGACACTTCTGGCTGGGCTTGAAGCTCCAACCTATGAGTTAGTAGCCCAGTATGTTAACCAACTGCACCACCCAGGGACTCCTCCATGTGACTAAAGAATGACTTAAGGACTTCCCCCACAGACCCAAACCAAAACCAAATCCACTGCCATGGGGTTGACCTCATATATGGCACAATAGACTGGCTCTGCTGATTTTCAGAACTGCACATCTTTACGGGAGCAGAAAACCCTCATCTTTCTCCCAAGGAGTAGCTGGTGGGTTTGAACCATTAACTTTGCCATTAGCAGCAGCCCAACTCTTAACCCAATATACCACCAAAAGTGGTTCAATTTGGAAAAATAGTATGTGATCACCTATCTATGAAGGGAAACCCCTCTCATAGAGTGCACTTACACAAATGAGAAAGAAATGAGTCCCCAAATGCCCGTCTTAATCAACAATCTGGGGAAGGGTGTTCTGGGAAGCAGCTTTCAAATGTGCCTGGAGATTATACAATTAATCAACCTAATCCCTGTTTTAAAGAGCCCTGGTGGTACAATGGCTAAGGACTGGGTGGCTAAATAAAAGGCTGGTAGTTTGAACCTACCCATGGGCTCTAAAGGGGAAAAGACCTGACGAGCTGGTCCCATAACGATCTCAGCCTAGGACACCTTTGGGGGGCAGTTCTACTCTGTCCTGTAGGGTCACTATGAGCTGATATCAACTTAAAGACACACAGCACGTTTGACTCTACGTCATTTGTTGATAGAGTTTGTGCAGAGCATTCTGAGTAGAAAACACTCAGGGGCATCTGACATCAACCAGCAACAGTCTCTTTCCTTGAGAAAGACTGTGGAAAGGGATAAGGAGGGAGCTTTCAAAAGCGTGTGGAAAAGTGATACGAAAAAATAATGGAATTTTGCCATGAGCTTTTTGAAGCTCTCTTCATGAGAGCTAGTCCTCCATGGAGGTTTCTAGAAAAGTGAAACACGAAGGAAGAGGCTGGTAAATCCCACTGAACAATTCCAGTGGAGAATGGGTCTTGACTCAGAGTACTTGAGCATTCTGGCTTATTCCTTCAAATAGCAAATCAGACTAGACCAGGTTCTGAGACTCAAGGAAGGCAAATAAGACACACCAGGCCCATGATTCAGACTTATGGGGAAAGTCACACAGGAGAGGGAAGGCCTCTTTACCTTGTGTGCCTGACAAGTGTCTCATTTGCCTCATCTAAAACCCAGCCCTGGAAAAAAGGCTAACAGTACCAGCTTCAAACTTGTGTTTGAATCTTGTCTCTGTCACTTATTAACTTAGCCACCTTAAATCCCTTCCTCTAGTTTTCCATCTGTAAATGAGGCACAGTTCCAATCATAGGGCCTTCAGTAAATGGCTATTATTAGCTAGGCATGCACTCCTGTTTTCTAGGCGAGAGTTCTCAGCCAGGTTTTTGTGGGAGCTTGTTCTTCAGGGTAATGTCATAGATGAGTGTGTCACCCAGATTCCTCTCAGGGCCAAGAGACTGATTTCCCCAGCTGCTGAGAGAGCCACTGATAGAAAAGGTCCCAGCTGTCTGGCCCCTTTTAGGATTGCCTCAGCTGATGAGAGCTCATCCAAGGTCTGCTCCTTCCCCAGACTAACCTTCATCCAAGGACTTGTCAATTTAGGGGTATAAATGGCATAGTGGAGGCATTTGACCCCCCCTGTAACTTCACAAAAGGCAATGGAGGAAAATCAAGATAAACAGCCCAAGGCTGATTCCTATGAGACAGAGATCAAAATGCCTCCACCCTCGTTTCTTTTCACAGTTTCTGACACCAACCATCCCTACCATGACACTCTCTTCTTCTCTGCTGGGTTTGATAATCCTTAAGTGGCAATGGCCACACAGAACTCGCAAACAATACTTATGTTTCTGGGGTTAATTGGGGACCTAGCAGGTGACAATTCAGGATCAGAAATGACTGGGGATATAGTTCTTCAGTCAGGACAGTCTCTTCCCAGTGGTGCCCAGAGGCAGAACTTTTTCTGGTCCTTGGCCTCTGCCCTGCAGCTCCTTGACCTCTGCTCTGCTTGGGACCATGTACAAAGTTCTTTCAGCTCTGCTGATAAGTGCGTTGAGGCACCCCGCTTTGTCTGGAAGCCTTGGCCCAAAGACACTCAGCTTTCTCATTCTGTGTGCTGGTCAGCTCCCTGTTCTGGGGTCTTGGTGCTGCTGCCTCTGCTTCCATGAGCTATTTATCTGCCACTGTTTTTCATTGTCTCCTGGTGCATCCAGTGTCAGGGATCTCTGTCTCCTGGACAGAGGTGGTGCTCAGAGTAATGATCCTGGGTCCAAAGAGCACACTCCACTGCTGGCTCGTCTTTCTCGGTGCTCTTGAAACTCCACTTTCTGTTTCTGAGTTAACTCACCCAGGATGACCAAACCGACCAATCCCTACATTAGGGCTCTACAGGTCTTACTTGAATGGTCTCACCTCTTCGAGGATGCCATGCACCTTACTGATATTATTAGCATGCTGTCTACTTCCCTCGGTGGCATAGTTCCACCCTGTCATTGGTAGGAGTTACAAAGACTATAGCTATCAAAAGAGATAGTGTCTGGGGTCTTAAAGGCTTGAAGGTGAACAAGCGGCCATCTCGCTCAGAAGCAAATAAGCCCACATGGAAGAAGCACACCGGCCAGTGCGATCACGAGGTGCCCAAGGGACCAGATATAAGGCATCATGCAAAAAAAAAAAGATATAAGTGTGTGTATGTATGTGTATATATGTGTATATGTATATATGTGTGTATATATATATTATATTAAATGAAGGGGGAAGTGCAGAGTGGAGACCCAAGGCCCAAGTGTCGGCCAATGGAGATACCCTCATAGAGGGGCTTAGGAGAGGAGATGGGTTAATTAGGGTGTGAGGTAGTATCGATGAAGAACACAGCTTTCCCCCAGATCCTGGATGCTTCCTACCCCCAACTACCATGATCCGAATTCTACCTTGCAGGGCTGGATAGGACAGAGGCTGTACACTGGTACATATGAGGGCTGGAGGTACAGGGAATCCAGGGTGGATGATACCTTCAGGACCAAGGGCGTGAGGGACGATGCTGGGAGAGTGGAGGGTGAGTGGGTTGGAAAGGGGGAACTGATTACAAGGAGCCACATGTGACCTCTTCCCTGGGAGAGGGACAGCAGAGAAGGGGGGAAGGGAGACCCCGGATAGGGCAAGATATGACAAAATAACGAGGTATAAATTACCAAGGGCATATGAGGGAGGGGGGAAAGGGGAGGGAGGGGGAGAAAAAAAAAGGACCTGATGCAAGGGGCTTAAGTGGAGAGCAAATGCCTTGAGAATGATTGGGGCAGGGAATGTATGGATGTGCTTTATACAATTGATGTATGTATATGTATGGATTGTGGTAAGAGTTGTTTGAGTCCCTAATAAAATGTAAAAGAAGAAAAGAGAAAAAAAATGATTAGGGCAAAGACTGTACAGATGTCCTTTATACAACTGATGTATGTATATGTATGAACTGTGAAAAGAATTGTATCAGCCCCAATAAATTGTTAAAAAAAAAAAAGACTATAGCTAGAGGAGAACTAGTAAGCAATTCGCTGCAACGTATTAGGCTACAAAGTCCCAGGCTACTGGTCACCACTTGGCCAGGTCCAAGTTACAGAGCTCCCTGTGATGGCTCCTATTGCATATCAATGTGGCGAGGCTATGGTGCCCAGTTTTTGGGTCAAACAAGCATTCATCTATTTGCTCTTGTTTTTTAAACATTTTATTAGGGGCTCATACAACTCTTATCACAATCCATACATATACATACATCAATTTTATAAAGCACATCTGTACATTCTTTGCCCTAATCACTCTCAAAGCATTTGCTCTCCACTTAAGCCCTCCGCATCAGGTCCTCTTTTTTTTGTCCCCTCCCTCCCCACTCCCCCTCCCTCATGAGCTCTTGATAATCCACAGATTGTTATTTTGTCATCTCTTGCCCTTTCCGGAGTCTCTCTTCCCCCCTTCTCTGCCGTCCATCTCCCAGGGAGGAGGTCACATGTGGCTCCTTGTAATCAGTTCCCCCTTTCCAACCCACTCACCCTCCACTCTCCCAGTATCACCCCTCACACCCCTGTTCCTGAGGGTATCATCCACCCTGGATTCCCTGTGCCTCCAGCTCCAATATGCACCAGTGTACAGCCTCTGCCCTATCCAGTCCTGCAAGGTAGAATTTGGATCCTGGTAGTTGGGGAGAGGAAGCATCCAGGATCTGGGGGAAATCTGTGTTCTTCATCGGTACTACATCGCACCCTGACTGACCCATCTCCACTCCTAAAGCCCTCTATGAGGGGATCTCCAGTGGACGACATTTGGGCCTCTGGTCTCCACTCTGCACTTCCCCCTTCATTCTCTATGGTATATATATATATATATATATATATATATATACCCATATACACACAGAGATATGTATACATATATATATTCTTTTTTTTTTTGCATGATGCCTTATACCTGGTCCCTTTGGCACCTCATGATCGCACCGGCTGGTGTGCTTCTTCCAGGTGGGCTTTATTTCTTCTGAGCTAGATGGCCGCTTGTTCACCTCATCTATTTGCTCTTATGAAGGAGTTGGTCTCAAGCAAAATAGAATACTTTCCATAATGTGGGAAGTGGTAAACCTCTCAGCCAAAGGCCTTCAGCACAGAAAGGAAGTTTCCCTAGGGTGTGTTCTTGCCATTCTTATTCTTGTCTTTTCCCATCACCTAACCTATGGATTTTAAGATGAACATCGACAGAGGTCTTTAGGCTGTTGCCTGACCTATGAATTTGGAACTGCCATTCCCCTATGTGAGCCAATTCCTAGAAATAAGCCTCACTCTCTGGGGCTCTGGTGTCGTAGTGGGTGGCCCATTGAGCATCCAACAGCAAGGACATCAGTTTGAAAACACCAAGGGCTCCTTGAGGGAAAGATGAAGCTTCGTAATCTCCTGAAGAGTTACTGTCTCCAACGCCCAAAAGGTCAGTTCTATACTGTTTTACACAGTCACTTTGAGTCCACCTTGATGGCAATGAGTGGCCGGTGCAGTGGTTAACCATAGGAGCCCTGGTGGATATATCGATATCTCCAGTTTCAGCTATATAACTGGTTTGGTTTCTCTAGGGAACACTGACTATGACACTCTCCATAGGCAGGGCTGAGACCTCTGTTGAGATTTCCCTCTTGTGCCCTTCCTTGATTCCCCCCACAGGTGCTTATTCCCTGAGCATTCCTCAATAAATGTCAGGAATCCAGAGCTAATTCCATCACAGTGTCTCCTTCTTCCAGGGAGTCTGAATGGCTTCCGGGGAGTATGAACTGCAGTCTCCATCCAACTTCCTCCTTCTATTTCTATGATCTGGACCTTATTTGGGGCTCATTTGGTTGTAAACAGGCAAAGAGACCAATACTTGGAAGAGAGAATCCTAGGAAAATGGAAAGGTGGGGAGAACAAGAGGACAGCTGGCTCTGTCGACGGTTCCTCACCACCACTGGCATGTTCCTGTGTTCTTTGTGTCTGTCTCTCAGGGCACATGCTGTAATCTCGCAACATAAACCGTCTCCTCCACGTGGCGGGACATGTGCTTCTGAATTATGCTTCTTAGATGCCGGCCACTTGCAAAAGCGGGACTTTCTTTTCCATTTTTTGGTTGGAAATGCTCCAGAAAAAGCGTCTAGTTGACCCATCTTATGTGAGTGTCTCCACTGGGCCAATGAAAACAGCCTTGTGACCGTATTGAAATGTGGTGTCTTCCCCAGGGAAATGATGTTTCAGCCAGTGAGGTAGTTCACAGGGACAGATAAGAAAGGGGGTTGGGACAGATTAAAATAATAATGTCTATTTTCAAAGAATAGGGCCATATTATTTTTCGCATGCCCCCATCTGAACACCCTACCACTGAATATAGGCAGGAGGTAGGGCCCACCTGTCACTCAAGCAGCTAAAAATGTACAGCACTTGCTGTAGCAGCTGCTAATGTGCCCATGTATTAGCACTTAGCACCCACCACTCTCATAAATGCCAATGGACTCACAGGAAGCACATGTAACTCCCCACACAGGGAACAGTCATTGAGCAGACAGGGGAGTTGACATCCTCCAGGACCTAATGCCACTTTAACCAATGACACATGAGGATAGGTGGAGCCACACTCCAGTTCCCTCAGCCTTTGGGTGGGACAACTACAAGAGGATTTATACTGTCTCTGGGAACCTACTCAATGACATTTCTTTATCGGCCCCTTCCCTTTGCTCTATCAGTATTACCCTTCTCTACTGGTTCTTCCTGGAGGCACCTCCCAAGGAAACAATAGTCTAGCTGCCATTCCAATTCTATTGGATTCCAATTCTTGGTGATCGCATTCATGTGAGTCAATCAGAACTGTGCTTTCTGCAGATTCTTTCTCTCCCCTTTTTAAGAGTAGTTTTAAGGACACTGTGAAAGCTTCCCACCGTCCAGTTCCAGAACATTTTCATCGACCCTGCAGCCATTAAGCAGTCATTCCCCATTGCCCCTCCCACCCCACCCTGGGAAACCACCAATCTACTCTATGGCTCTACGGGATTTACCTGTCCAGCATATTTGCTCTAAATGGACTCACAATACATGGCATTTGGTGTTTGGCGTCTTTCACTTCATGTCTTGCGTTCACCTGTGTTACAGAGTCTGTCCGAATCAAAGGCCTTAGTTTTCTTGTGGCAGACTATATGTATATCCCACTCATTGTAGATCATATTTTCTCTATTCTTCTACTGATGGGTATTGTTGGCTTATTGTTTACCTTTTGCCCATAGTGATTAGTGCAGCATCCATCTGGGTACTCGTCTTTCATTCTTTTAGATATGCACTTGGGAATGGACTCCCTGGATCAGCTGGCAAGGGTTCATGACCAAGTGGGTTATGTTGGGCTGCTAACCGTAAGGCCAGCATTTTGGACCCTTTAGCTACTGCGAGATAGAAATGCTCTCATAATGATCCACAGCCCCCCAGACCCACCAGCCGCAGTTCTACTCTGTCCTTTCGGGTTGCTGTGAGTCAGAATCGACTCGATGGCAGTGGTAGTGATGAAGCCAGCGACTTGAGAGTGGAACCAGGGACCGTGGAGAATTCTGGCAGTAGCCATGGTGTCCTCACTACCCAGATGACAGCAGCCACCAGTGAACACAGGAGGCACAAGCAAGGTTCTCGCTGCTTTCATGCTGGCGACCCGGCTGCCCCTGCTTCCTCAAATGCCATTTCCTCAGCTTTACTGGCAACGGGGTGTACTCCCTATTATCATATCACCAACTCTTTCTATGGTCCACCTAGCCAGGTGTGATTCCAGACACTCACTGTGCAGCCACCATCAGCGACGGTGGCTGCCCACCTCATTTGTACACATGCAAAGAATGTGATCATTCTTGGCACTGGTGTCCTTAGTCATCCTGGTTGGTATATTTACATCCTTGGGGAGCTGGGTCAGTGAGAAAGCACTTCTCAAGGTGCCCATATGATCTGTTTACTGAGAGTGCCAGCCCAAGGATCTGACTTGCCACCCACAGTGAACGCACCTCTGAGACAAAGGGGAAGGCTTCTTTCTAACTGGGAGACCAGCAGGTCTTCTGCAGACATCACTCCCCTGCAGCACTCTGATCTGAGGCCTTTCATATTCCAAAGAGCAGCATTAAGATTCCCATCTGTCACCCAGTCAGACTCACATGTGTGAATTCTCTTTTCAGAGCAAGACAGCCAATGCAGTGAGCTGGGTAAAGGGGCAGTCTCACTCTGAGGAGACTCAGCCAGGAGTGTAGGGACAGGGAGTGAAATGTACAGCTTCCAGCTGCCACCCAAGCCTCCTTAGTGCAGTGGCATGAGAGCAAAGAGATAGTCCTTTGTGACTCTTTGACCTCCTTCCTGGCCTTGGTGGAATTAACACTGCTCAGTGCCAGTCTCTTCTGAATATACGGAAAAGATAGCTCAGAAAAGAATAGAGTTAAATAAGAGCAGGACAGAGTAAGGTGGCTTCATGGTGTTGCATTTGTGTGTCTCAGAGCCCATCCTGGCTCACAGTGACCCTCTGTGACAGAGAAGAACTGTTCCACAGATTTTTCTAGGCAGAATTTTAGGGAAATGTACCTAGCAGCACAGTGGTTGCATGTGCGGCTGTAACAGAGAGACTGGCAGTTTGAACTCACTGATCCCCATTGAGAGAGTCAAGACGTGACTGCCTGCTCCCATGAAGACTGCTAGCCTGTTGTTGTCTGTCCATTTGTGGTGCTGTGGTAAGTTGTGTGTTACTGTGATGCTGGAAGCCACATGACTGGTATTTCAAATGCCAGCAGGGTTACCTCAAGTGAAGAGGTGTCAGGGAAACTTCCAGGCTAAGAACAGATTACAAAGAAGTGTTCCACTGCCCACTTCAGAGGAAGTAGCCGCTGAAAACCCTAACACTATAGCACAGTGTGCCTTTCCTTCCCGTCACAGGGAGTCAGAATCGCCTCAATGGCACATAACAACCAACAACACCTTTGAGGAGGGAAATCTCCTTCAGTAGGGCTGGGTGAGTTTAAACTGGGTGGCTTCTTGGTTAGCACTTGAGCTCTGAATCATCTCACCACCAGGGCTACCATCTTCATGATGCAGGCAAATAAAACCAAATTGGTCCTGCTCGGTATTGCCAGCGTCAGCATGCTCTTTCTCCCATAAGCATATGTCTGGTGGTTGGACCACAGCAAACCCGGTTGACACTATTTCCTCATCACCCCGTGTGTGTCAGAGTAGAAGTGAACCATGAAGTTTTCTTTGATTAAAAACATTTTTATTGTGATTTGGGTGAAGGTTAAAGAGCAGCTCAGCTGTCCATTGAGCAATGTATACAAATTTTGTTTCATGTCATTGATAGCAATTCCCACAATGTACCATCACTTCCCCCACATCTTCTTGTTTCTTGTCTCCAAGCTGCCTTCATTCTCAACTTTTTTGAACTTCGTTCTTGGGGGAATGCTGTCTTTTGTTCTCATGTGATCTATTATTCTACGGTATTTGTATGTCTCTAATGTCATTGTTCCCATTATAGACCTGTCTATTGTTTGGTTGAACATCGAGCCATGATGAGTTCAGTTCCAGACCTGCAGGGTAACTAAGCACCATAGTCTTGCAACTTCACCAGCCTTTATCCAAACAGTAAGCTTGGTGTTTTATCATGATTTTGAGTTTTGCCCCACATTTCCCTTCTACTCTAATCAAGCCCTTCTAATGTGATCTCTTTCATAGCAGTCGATAGTGGGAGCTAGGCACCATCTAGTTCTTCTGGTCTCCAGTGTTGGAGGGTGATCGTTGCTTGAGTCACTAGTCATTGATTCATTGTGCCCAATCAGTTCTCCTCTTCTGCTGTCCTCTGGATGGGGAGAGACCATCTGTTGCCCCTTTCCTGATTGCTCAGGAACTTTGAAAATCCCAGAGACGATGGTCCTGATCCCCCAGGCTCAACAACTCATTCCCTCACAGTTTTTGCATCTGTCTCAGAGATTTTTGACATTGGTCCCTGTATGCTCCACCATATACCTGGATCTATTTAACAACCAAGGTCAATACATTCTACAAACTTTTCAATGGCCGAGGATTCTGAAGAAGATTGCCAGGCTTCTCTTTCACAGCTCCTCTAAGTGGGTTGGGAATGACAACTTTTCCCTTAATAGCAGAGCTCATTAACTGTTTACACCCCTAGATACTTCTTACTCTTAGAAAACTCACTGCCATCGAATCCATACTGACTCACAGCCAACTTATAGGGCAGCGTAGAACTGCCCCTGTGAGTGTCTGAGACTCGAACTCTTTATGGGAGCAGAATGCCTTATCTTTCTCCCACAAAGCAGCTGGTAGTTTCAAACTGCTGATATAGCAATTAGCAGCCCAACTTGTAGCCACTAGGCCACAAAGGCTCTTTTTCTTCTTAGCAAAGAGAGGGAAAATAAGCAAACGGAACATTCCCCTGGTGCTTCCCGTGGATGTTGCGATGGGAGCTGGATCCCGAAGGCCCGGATTGGCTGAAGCTCCATTTACACAGGAACACATGCCTTCCTTGTTAGTATTTGCATTGGGCAAGCCATTTCCTGCGCTGACATTTTGCATCTAGTTAAATGCCAGCAACTCCAGAGAGACGTAGCTTTTACCTGTGGCTCTGCCCTTCTGGACAAGCCTTTGGTGCTTGATGGGGATACTTTCAGTCTATGATCTTACATGTCCTTTTGGATCCCTTCGTCTCTTGTTTTTGTTTTGATTAACACAAACTGGATGAACAGCTTAAGGCTTAATATAGTCGCTGCTGAATATTTCATTGGGAAATGTTGTTAAGAAGGCAGTTGGCATCCATGATCTAAGTGTATGCATAGAGATTTCTTTTCAGATGGTAAAGTGGCTTTGAATAATTATTGTTATTATTAGTGAATCAAAGACATATGTGCCTCAAAATGTGAACATTAGGTGTGTGTGTGTGTGTGTGTGTGTGTGTGCATGTTTTAAAGAGCATATGGCTTGGTGATAGAGAGGGCGAAGCACTGGTGAGGAGCACATGACAGTGTTCAGAGAGATGACAAAGGGTAGTGATGAAACAAAACAGATTCCAACCTCACATCCTCTGCTCCCTGCCTCAGAGGGAGGTCGCAACAAGGAGCAGAAAAGCCAACGGCATTTCCTGCCCTCTCACAGCTGGCAAGCGCCACAGAAGGCACAGGGTTTTAATGCCGAGGCTTTGCTGCTGTGAGGCAGGGAGGGGGGCTTGCCATAGTTTCCACACGCTGACATCACAAACATACCGCAAGTGCGTGCCGTTAACACACCAAAGTCAATGTTCTCACAGCACCGGAGGCTGACAGCATCATGCCAGTGCACCAGCTTGATGGGCAGGCTCTCTTTGTCCATCCCTGGGGGCTGAGGGCTGGTGGGCGGTATTCTTGTTTTGGCTTCAATAACCTCCATGGTTGGTGGTCCTTGGAGCTCTCTGCATGGCAGCTGCCTTCTTCCCTTGGAGTTAGTTTGCTTCAGTGTTGAATTGAATCCTTTTGTATCAGCCAAGTGATTGGTGTAAGGTACAGCCTCTTTAATGTCACAAAGAAAATCTCTGCCCAGGTGGGATTACATCCACAGTAAAAAAATCCCACTCCTGTAGAGCTCACTCCAGCTCATCATGGCCCTCTCCAGGGGGGTTCCATGGCTGGGCATCTTTATGGAAGCACACAGCCACAGTTTTTTCTCCAGAGAAACAGCTAGTGGGTTCTGAACTACCGACCTTGTTGTCAATAGCCCCCTTCTTAACATGTGCGCCAGAAGCCCTGCTCTGCGGTTTGATGAGAAGCCCTTCTGGCCATTGCTAAGGGCTACATGGCAAAGCCATTTGGTACAAGCAACGTTGTCATCAGCAAATAATGAGTTTAGCTGGCCTCAGTAGGATGCTCAGCAGGGAAGTGATAAACTGCTTGGCTTGGGTTTTATGCAGGAGAATCATGGGAGCTGAGATGTGCAGTCTCTTGATTTGAACCCAGACACTCTATCTCCCAGCCTGAACTCTGACCATCATACTCAACTTTTGGGGGCCAAATGTTTGACTCACTTGAGAGATGTGCAGGTGAAAGCGTGCCCCAGAAATATCTCCCTCTCATCCCTGTCATCTCAGAGAGTTCTCCAGATAAGGATTGGTGGTTCATGTGAAGGGACATATTGTAGCATTTCCCTTGCACTCCTCAAAGGCAAGAAAATGACCCACAGCACCTCGAGTTGCCAGCAGTGTCAAAGGGGATGTGCTCCTTGAGACTCAAGCTGAGTCCCCAGGAGATGAGCTCTCAACTGTGGAATTAGCGCTTTTGAAAAGGGGCAAATCTTCCAGCAGTTCTCTCTTCAGAGGCTTGGCCGTACGCTCTGCAGACTTGTGGGCACGCTCACTCTGGTGAACCCAAATTCTTGGGAGAGGCTGATCTGTCCCTAGAAAACTGGCCACATGCAAAAGCATAGAGACCAATATCTGCCTCCTGCTGGAAGGATCTGGAAGGAGAAGGGTGGCTGGAGTCCTCTAGGAGGGAAGTTGAGAGCCAGGAGAGGCAGCAAAGCCACAGTTCCAGCAGGTGGTGTCCTAAGGCCAAGGGAGCTTGCCAAGGATCAAGTGAGTCCTGGAGGTGTCTGCAGCCCATCTTTCTGAGGGCCTCCATTTATTTCATATATCTATGGATAATGGGAAGGGCCCCCAAGGCCCGCTGGCTGTCCTCATATGATATGCCGTGAACTGTCCTCCTTGGCATCCTCCAAAGTCTCTGAATGCTGCAGCCGCTCCCACCCACTGGCAGCCTTCTTGGACAGGATCTCCTCAACACTGCTGCAACCATGGGCTCACACATAAGGACCATTGTGAGGACAGTGCAGGACCAGGTGGTGCTTCAATCTCTTGTGTGTACTTTTGTTATGAGTCAGGAGCTCACTCAATGGTATCTAACAAGTTATTGTGAGATGACATAAGAAGACTTCGTGGAGGCCCTTCCAAGAGAGGGTTGGAAGATAGCATGGTAAGAGGCCTGGTCAGGAATGTGCTCATTGTTTCCATCCCCTTCTCCCGGAAGCCACTGCTCTTGGGAGGAAAGGCAGGCCCAGAGACAGGGAAGGGCTAGGGAAGAGGGAGCGATAGGAGAGCAATAGAAAAGACAGGTTACTCTCCCTCATTCCCAGTATAGCTCCTCAAACCTGAGGTAAAGCCTCTGATTCTGAGGCTGAGGCTTATAATAGGATCAGACTGAGCATTTAATCCCTCAAGCTGCCTGGAAAGTGTGGGAGCTGATGAAGATGCCAAGAAATGAAGAAGGAAGGAATCTACTGGTTACAGATGTGAAAGCACCTGTTAGTGAAGCCTTCTCAGTTTCTTATTGCCTTATCAATGTCATCATTCCACTTAATGTACTCACTTTCCAAACGGCTATTAACCAATTGTACATACCTTGGGTTCTTTCTAGGAGGCAATATTAATATTCTCATTTCCGAGTTGAGGCCACAGAAGTTTGGACAACTTCTGGTTGTTGTTGTTACTGGCAGGTGCTCATCAAGTTGGTTCCAACTCATAGCAACCCCCGTGCATACCGGAAGGGAGCATGGCCCCGTTCTGTGTCCCCCTCTCTGGAGGGCACTTGCCTCAAATCTTTAAATTCAAAGCTTCATGTTTTGTCAAATGAAATCATTTCTTCAGTCAATATCAGAAATCTTTATGTAAAAATGTTGGAAACGCCTTTCACTCAAGGTCTAGGGAGGCTGAGTAAGGTGGGAGGGGCTCCAGGACAGATGGTGGGAATCACTCCTGCAGGTGGGTGGTAGGTTGGCGAGGCCAGTCTGACTTGCCTCCCTGGTGACTGACCTCAACCAGCAATGTGCAGCTGGACACATGGCATGAAGTGACCTCTGGTCTTCGTGGCGGTGGATGCCAGTAGACCGTCAGGTATGGGAGACCCATGAGAAAATAGGTTACTTTTCTCTTTCTCTCCAAGGTTCTCTGTGATCTCTTTATGCTGCCTGATCCCGCATGCATACTGACAAAGGCAGACATGTGCACACACATGGCAAAGTAAATAGAGACGCCCACATTCACAGACGTATCCATCCACGTGCAAATAGGCACATATGTGCACATGCATGCCAAAGCAGACACAGACATCCATGAATGCACATGTATTCGTGAAAGCCAATTTTCATGGGGAAAAAGATCAGCTCTATCACTGTCAAGTCCACTCCAACTCAAAGCAACTGTAGAACACAGAGGAGAACTGCCCCATTGGGTTTCCAAAGCTGTCATCTTGTCAGACACAGTCAGCCACCACTTTCTCCTGCAGAGCAGCTTGGGTTTTCCAACTGCCGGCCTTTCACTTAGCAGCCGAGCACTTGCTGATTTTCATAGGAGTCTGGAAATCAGTTTCATTGCCTGCTAATCACACCTCCTCTGTGAGTTAGCACAGCCTTGTAAGCTTGGCAGGAGAAAAATCTTCTTTCCCGAGGTAGTTGAGTGGTTTTCCCCTGAGGAAATTGTTCAGAAAAAGATTTCCTTCAAGAAATCAGAACACTCTTGAAGAGAAATTTCCTGCCAAAACATTTGTTTGCTTGACACTGAGAAAAGTGAAGCAGCCCCCTGACTTCCCCCTTGGGTGCTCTTTCTCATCATGACTGCTCTGCTCAGCTACAAGGCTCCAGGTCCTGGGAGCAAGGGTGCCCTTCTATTTGGAACCTCACAGGGCTCCACTGTGAGTCAGGGAAAGACCTGGAAACTTGAGCATCCTGAAACGGGGCCTGCATAGCAATATCATCTGTCATCAGGCTCATCGTTTCTCTCATTTTTTGTAAGATCATTGAGCCCTTGGAGCCCTGAGAAGTTCTCTCAGAGGAAGCCATCCTCCTCCCATGAATTCAAGAGGGACTGCTTAAAGATTGTTGTCTTCTACTTACAGGAATACCAGCAACCAATTGCCATTGAGTCAACTCGGACTCATGGAGAGCCCAAGTGTGTTAGAGAAGTCCGAATTTTCCATGGCTGGGGTGGGTTTTTTTCCAGAGGCATATCACCAGGCCCTTCTTGGTAGGCACCTCTGGGTGAACTCAAACCTTTAACCCGTAGTTTGCAGCCTAGCTCATGAACAATACCATCCAAGGACGGTGCAGTTACTTGCTAATGGTACCCTGCAGTAGATGAACCAAGGTCAAGTAACTGCCTGAGACACATCAACCAGCGGAAAGCAGAGTGAACCCCAGGGTTCTTGGGAAGAGGGCCAGAGAGAGAAAAAGGAGAAAACAGCTTTCTCGGGACATCAGAAAGGAAAGGACTCCACTTTGTGGATGCAATAGAACAATCCCAAGCGAAGCATGGGTGAGAAACAGACCCCACCCAAACCCAGGGGGCTGGATTCTGTCGCCAAGGGTTGAACACCAGACATGGATATGACAGAGCCGCTAGTCGTCCGTGGAAAGAAACTGTTTGCCCATTGTCTGGTAGTTTTGCAGCATTTGAACAACCAGGCCTCTGCTGCCTCTTCTGGCCTGAAATATAATTGCAGCCATAACCGCCCAGCGGTTCAATGGGTAGAACTCCCTGGGGAGGGCTAACTACCCCAATCATTTGGGAGATCATTTTAGGATTGTCCAGGAGATCTTTGGCTGTGTCTATAATATGAACGATGGTGTCTTTGTTTTAAAAAAAGAAACTTTTTATTGTAAGGTGGGTTAAGATTTACAGAGAAAATCAGCTTTGCACGTAACAATTTATACACGTTTTGTTATGTGACATTGATGACAATCTCCTGCAATGTAATATCACTCATGCCATTGAAACTCTGCTTCCTGTTTTCATTCACCCTTCTCCCGTAACCTTGCCCGCCTTTTGAATTTGGCCTTGGGCAAATACTGCCTATTTGCTTTTGAATGGTTGATGGTTCTGAGGAATGTGTGCTCCTCAGTGCTATGATTCATTTTGGTGTAGTTGTTCTTATCAGGTGCCATTGAGCCAGTTGCAACCCACATTGACCCTATGCCAAACAGAAAGAATCACTACCTAGCCCTGAATTATTCTCCTAATTGTTCCCAAGCTTGAGCCCCTTGTTTCAGTCACTGTCAATCCATCTCCTTAAGGGGCTTCCTCTCTTTCACTGTCCCTCTACTTCACCTGGCATGATGTCCTTCTCCTGGGACTAGTCTCTCTTAATAACATGACCAAAGTATGTGATTGGAAGTCTCACCATCCTTGCCTTTAAGGAGCCCTCTGACCATACTTCTTCTAAGACAGGTCTGTTTGTTCCCTTGGCAGTCTATGTTACTTGCAATATTCTTCACCAGCACCACAATTCAAACACATCAATTCTTCTTCAGCCTTCCTTATTCAATGTCTGACTTTCACATACTTATGAGGCAATTTAAATTACTATGGCTTAGGTAAGGTGCACCTTAGTCCTCAAAGTAACATCCTTGCTTTTTAGCACTCTACAGATGTATTGTGCTCCAAATGTACCCATATGCAATGCGTCATTTGATCTCATGATTGCAGCTACCAAGAGCATTGATTATAGACCTCATCAAGACAAAAATCCGTGACAACTTCAACAAATAAAAAAAAAACAACAAACTTCTCCATTTATCATGGTACCTATTGATCAAGTTGTGAGGATGTGTGTCTCCTTGACATTGAGTTGTAATCCATACTGAGGGCTGCAATCTTTGATTCTCATAAGGTTCACTTTATAAACCTGTCTATTTTTCAGGGGGTTGAATTCAGTTCCAGACCTGAAGGGTGATGAAGGACCACTAGTCTATCTAACCAATAAACCTCATCTTTTATCATTATTATTATTACTATTGGTAGTAGTAATATGACTTTCAGTTTTCTTACACATTACTCCCCACTCTATCTAGGATCATGTACCATGATCCCTTTCAGAGCAGCTGTTTGTGATAGGCAGGCACCATTTAGTTCTTCTGACCTTAGCATCATAGAGCCTGAGGTATACGCATAGTCCATTACTGATTTGGACTAATTGTTGCCAGGCATCTTGATTTTCTTCACTGTTATTTGCTCCAGACAGGGTGCAATAGTTTATTGTGCCAGCCTGGCCAATAAACACAAGTAGGATTAATCGAAGGGCAGAGGGATAAATGGCTTTGTGAGCCTCGCCTTGCTTGTTCTGTGCCTCAATTTAAAGGGGTACACTACCTGTGGGATGCCTAACTTGTGGACTGTGTCGCTGTAAGTTGAGGTCCATTTAATCCCACAGGATTGGAATGTTCGTCTCTGGAGCTGGGGACCGACAGTTGGTGACTTGCCTTGCTGTTTGCTGCCTGGGTATATATAGCCCAGCTCTCTCTACAGAAAGGGACTGGCAACTGGCGGCTCTCAAGCCTTAAAGGACTGCTAGTGTCTCACTGTTTTATAATTTAACTGTTAGTTTCTTGTGTTATCTATCTGTATATAATTTAGTGGTTCATTTCTTGTATTGTATATCTAGCTTTATAAATATATTTATATATAATTACTAGCAATATGGTTTTGTCTCTCTAGAGAACCCTGTCCAACACATAGGATGAGACCAAGAACCGACTTTTAGTTTGCTACTCACTAGCTTTTGAAGACCCCAGTCACTTCCCTGATGGATACAGAACATTGTCTTTGTGAGCTAGTTTGTACCAATTGATCTTGAGGTCTCTCAGAGTTTGTTCCTGATGCCCTATATTTAGGACACGCTCCCTCAAGGGGTTTTGTTATAGCTAAGACATTTTCATAACTATGCCTCCTGGATGCACTATTATATTCATGGACATATTTGTAGTATATGCTAATATGTATATAGAACTATTCTCTGGCAAACCTATATTTATTCATGGGGCTAGTCCCATTCTCCTTCCCGCAACTGCTCAGATTTTGTGGTTTTTCTATCTATCTATTTATCTCTCTAGCTATCGTTGTATGTTATTGTTATTATTGGAGTATTTATCTCTGTTGCCTTTAATGCTTGTAGTCTACTGAGAAAGGAGAGTGTTTTGATGTTCCAAATGTTTCCCCATTTTCTGGGTTACATGACACAAACCAATAGAAGAAGAGAAAAGAAAAAAATTTAACCCAAGTAATAACACCAACAATAAAACCAATTTAGTCTTTTGGTTAAGAATTAGTCAGACTTTCCAACTTCTAGGCTAAACCTTGAAAGAAAACGAATGAGATAAAAGACCATAGGGAGGAAGAAAGGAGAGTGGGAGGCAAGGGAATAAAGAAAGAAGGTGGCAGGGTTGTGTGAACAATTAATGTGGACCTTCTTTGATGTGTGTTAAAAATAATATTGACTGGTTTTTTCAATACTCACCAAAATTATTTATATCAATCAAGAAAACCTCACTACCCTGGAATCAATTCTGACATATAGCAACCCTTTGGACAGAGTATAGAACTGCCCCTGTGGGTTTTCAAGTCTGTAAATCTTTACAGGAGTAGAAAATCTCATCTTTCTCTTGTGGAGTGGGGGTGGGGGGAGTTTTGAACTTCTGATCTTGCAGTTAGAAGTCCAACTCATAATCTACTTCACCAACAGGGCTCCTCCTTTCATCATTAATCTACACTGTTTGACCTTCTTGGCTTACTGGATTTTATTTTCTCGCTTTGGAAGATGTGGTACCAAAAAACACACCATTTCCTAGCCCCCCAAAAAATCAAAAGTAAGCAAAAACAAAACAGGAAAAACTAGCAACCCAATCCAAACCAACTAACCTATTTAGCCATATAGATAAAGGATACTTGTAGCCAACATCTGTGTTGGGGGCAATAGGAATGGATGGGGACTGCGGTTAACAGGCACGTGTCAGCTCATCCACAGTGGACATTCAAATTCTAGCTCCAGACTGTTGTTGCCTTGGGGAAATGCAAGGATTTTAAGGCCTGATTTTCTGTTTGTAACTGAGATGCTGAGAATATAAAATTCGATGTGAAATCATCAATTTTTCAAATATTGGATCACATTAGTTAAAATCACTTTTCAGGCTGCTCATCATCATACTAGCTCATCATTAGGCTAAAATCATATCAAAGACGTCTGGTTTGTACCCTGTGCCCTTTAAGGACAACTGAAACATAAGGACGGGAATGTGACATTCATTCTTCCTCTAGTCCCTCACCCTTTGCCTCCATCGGCTGGCGTTCATAGAAGAGGCAGACGGTTTTATTCAACTTCAGCATAATCAGAGTCCTTAGAGTTAAACACAATACATATATAATTTCATACTAGTCGTTTTAATATTAGCCCAAACAAAACCAACAAAAACCCAACCCATTGCTGTTATGTTGGTTCTGGCTCCCGAGGACCCCCTGGGTGCCAGGGAGAAACTACACATCACAGGATTCTCAAGCCTGTGGGCTTCTAGAAGCAGGCCATTAGTTATTTCTTCTGAGAGGTGCAACTGCCCACCTCTTGATACGTTGAGCCCTTAATCATTTGTGCCACCCAGGGTCTCCCAGTCTTCGTATGTGACCCCCAAATACCTTGACAGGATAGAGTCTATGCCCTTTCCCCTTAAATTGGGATATTTCATGACCTCTGTGACCAATAGATTATGGAGAAGATGGCACTGTGACATCTAGTTTGGGCAACCCCCTTCCCTCCCCCAAAGTGCTTCACAGCTTCTGAAAAATCCCTTCAAAGACTTCTTCTTGAGTACTCACCCTTAGAATGTCCAGCCTCCACGTGCTTCCTCTCAGGAAACTTCTCAGCACCCAGACACTATGCTGAAAGAAGCCTAAGCCACCTGGAAAGGCCACGTGGAGACACTCCAACCAACAACCCAGCTAAGCACCCAGCTAACGGCCAGCTTCAGCTGCCAGCCCTCTGAGTGCACGTGTAGGCACTGGAGTCACCAGAGGCCCCTGCCCCAGCTCCCATGTGACTGCCAACTCATGGGAGACTCCAAGCACGACCCAGTGGCCTCCCAGCAACCACACGATGATGGTCCTTTTTTGAAGCCACTGCGTTTGGGGAGGGGGCGTTTCTTGCCCAGCCACAGGGATGAGAACCTGCATCTCAACAACATGCAGGTGGGTGAGGGGGCCGTCTCTTGAGCAAGGCAGCCTCCCTTCTTGTCAACTCCTGGGGATTTTTGTTGTTCTTGCCACTGCTGCCCCAATTCCCCAGGAGCTAGAGGAAGGCAGGCAGCAGGCCTCAGGTGGCCAGGAGGCAGGAGCCTCTGTGGGATGCAGTTACAATGGGAGACATAACCTTAAAGGCAGGAGCCTGACTTTACCTTTGCCTCCTGGAGATTTGGGATCCAGAACACCTGTCAAATCCCATCTTCTGTCCAACACTGATCATATGTCTGTCTTATGTTTGCACATAGGACGCAGACTTGTGAACACCCAAAGAACAGGGTCTGGCGCCAAGAAACCAGCGCCACAAGGAACTGATGTTTCTCCAGCAATGGGGAGGGGTGGGATGAGAGGAAGAAAGGAGTACAAATCACTGGATCAAAACAAGGTGGGGAAAGGAAGGAGCAAAGGGAGAGAGTGAAGGAGGGAGACTGTGAGGCTGAAGGGAAAAGGCAGGGAAGGAAAGGAGAAAGGTGGGGGTGGGGAGAGAGGAGCGAAGAAGAAATGGAAGAGTGCGGGAGGGAAGATGGAAGGTGAAGGCAGACAGGAAGACGGGAGCAAAGGGAGGTCAGGAAGAAAAGAGGAAGAGAAGGGCAAGAAGAAAAAAGGAAGGTAGGGAAGAAAGGAAGAAAACGAGAAACCTAATGTCAATGGCACCCTCTATGTTTTTATTTCCTGTTTTTCTGAGGTAGCCTCTTCAGCAGAAGCAAATGGGCTGAATCGCCTCAAACTCCACCTAGGCAGAAAGCACGGGTTTCATTTCGCCAGGGCCTGAGAAAATGTTTGAACTGAGCAGCTTTAACACAGAAACAGTGATTACCCCACGTGGCTGTTGCGCTCTGATGATACCAAGGCAACGGGAATGGGGGCTCATTATTTCACCAGGTGACAAAAAAATTGTATTTTGACGTTTCACCCTGAACGTGGGGAAGGGGGGCGTGGGGGAGGAAGCAGGGGCCCTTTGTGGAGTGCCCTCTTGCCATTGTGATGCCCCTTGGCCTGCCAACAACCTAAGGTTCTGCACGCTGCTAGTGAGGGGCTTGGCTGCAGGCCCTAGCCAAGCATTTCTTATCAGATTTACTGTGACAAGTGATGGGAGAAAAGCAAGATGCTGTTAACAGCGCATCCATTGAGACCCTACTATTTAGAAATTTGGATTTATATTTTGTCAGAGAGAAGTAGCACTGATGTTAATCTTTGTACTACCATGGAAAAAATCATTCATAATCTTATAAAAATAATCCATAGCATTTGTGGAGCTCTGAGAACCAAGGGATGGTCAGAAGCAGTTTTAGACAGATGTCTCATTTCATCTTCAAAGCAACCCAGTGAGGAATAAGAAAAGTTGGCTTATGACTTCCCTTTTGGAAAGTGAGTCTTTGGAAGCACAGAGAGGTCCAGGTTTTCCCAAGGTCACATAGTCAATAAGTTAGAGAGCCTGGATTTGAACCTGAGCGGTCTGCTGCCAGAGGTACTTTTTTTGCTCGTGTTTATTAAGGAAACTTGCAGCTCTGGCAAGGATTCAGATAGAATTGAGGATCATTTTTTTAAACAATTTATTAGGGGCTCATACAACTCTTATCACAGTTCTTACATATACATACATCAATTGTATAAAGCACATCCATACATTCCCTACCCCAATCATTCTCAAAGCATTTGCTCTCCACTTAAGCCCTTTGCATCAGGTCCTCTTTTTTCTTTTCCCCTCCCTCCCCTTCCCCACTCCCTCATGTGCCCTTGGTAATTTATACATCGTTATTTTGTCATATCTTGCCCTATCCGGAGTCTCCCTTCTCCGGTTCTCTGCTGTCCATCTCCCAGGGAAGAGGTCACATGTGGATCCTTGTAATCAGTTCCCCCTTTCCAACCCACTCACCCTCCTCTCTCTCAGCATCGCCCCTCACAACCTTGGTCCTGAAGGTATCGTCCACCCTGGATTCCCTGTACCTCCAGCCCTCATATGTACCAGTACACAGCCTCTGCCATATCCAGCCCTAACAGTGCTTCTCTCTATACTTGTGGAGCCCTGGTGATGGGCTGGGCTGCTAAGTAGTAGGTTAAACAGGCTTTCCCCTCCTGTGAAAAGTTACACTCTCGGGAACTCACGGGTGCCAGTTCTACCCTGTCCTCCAGGGTTGCTTTGAATCACGCTTTTTTAATGTCTCTCCCTGTTGTTGTTAGTTTGCCATCCAGTTGGTTCTGGTCCATGGAAAACCTATTCACAGCAGAATATAACAATAACAGCTCCTCCTCCATCCACCCAAGTGTTCCTATGCTCAGTCCTCTTGTTGTAGTCACTGTGTCAATCCAGCTCTTCAAGGGCCTTCAACCTTTTTTCACAGCCCTTCCATTTTTCTAAGCATGATGCCTCTCCAGGGACTCGTCTCCACTGACAACATGTCCAAAATCTCACCATCCTTACTTCTAATGGGAATTCTGGCCGTACTTCCAAGACAGATTTTGTTTGTTCTTTTGGCAGTCCATGGTACTGTCAAAATTCTTTGCCAGTACCATGGTTCAAATTCATACAGTTTACCTGGGTCTTCTTCACTCAATGGCAAGCTTTTCACATGCAGATGAGGCAAATGAAAATACCATGGTTTGGATCATGTGCACTTCCTGCTTAAAGTTACATCCTAACTTTTCAACATTCTAAAGAGGTCTTATGCAGCAGATCTACCCAGTGCAATGTATCTTTTCATCTCTTGACTGCTGCTTCCAGGAGCATTGCTTGTGGATCCAAGAAGACAAAATTCTTGACAACTTCAAATTTTTCTCGATTTATCATCATGTTACCTATTGGTTCAGTTGTGAGCGTTTTGGTTTTCTTTGTGTTAAGTTGTATCCCACATTGAAGGCTGCAATCCTTGATCTTCACCAGCAAGTGCTTCAAGTCCCCCATCCTTGTCAGCAAGCCAAACTGCATATAGCAGGTTGTTAATAATATTTCCTCCAAATCTGATTCTGTGTTCTTCTTCATATAATTTGGCTTCTCTGATTATTTGCTCACTATACAGATTGAAAAAGTATAATAAGTGGGTGCAACCTGGATGCACACCTTTCTTGATTCTTAAACCATGCAATCTACCCTTGTTCTATTTGTGCTGCTGCTTCTTAATCCATGTACAAGTTTCACATGAGCAAGACAAAGTGTTCTGGAATTCCCTTCTCAAAACTATCCATGTTTTGTTATGATCCACACAGTCAGATACCTTGGGTGTTAATAAAACATAAGTAAACATCTTTTGGGTATTCACTGCTTTCAGGCAAGATCCATCTGATATCTGATATGCTTTGTTCCACATCCTCTTCTGAATCTGGGTTAAATCTCTGGGAAACCAAACACACTGCCTTGTAGTTGATGACAACTCATCCTGACCCTATAGTATAGGGTAGAACTAACTGCCCCTGTGAGTTTCTGAGACTGTAACTCATTATGGGAGTAGAAAACCTTGCCTTTCTCCCACGGAGTGACTGGTGGTTTTGAACTGCTGACCTTGGGGTTTGCAATCCAACCTGTAACCACTGTGCCACGATGGCTCTTGAATGCTGAATATGGTAACTTTCTGTCAATGAATTAATGCAACTGTTGTTGTATTAGCTTCAGTACAATTTGACTCACATGTGATGCCAATGATAGTGTTACATAATTTGACCATACCGTTGGTCTCCCTTCTTTGGTATGTATACACATATGGATCTCTTCCAGTCCGTTAGCCAAGTAGCTGTATTCCAAATTTCCTGACATAGATGAGTGAGTGCTGCCAGTGCATTATCAGCTTGTGGAAACATTTCACTAGATATTCCAGCAATTCCTGGCATCTTGTTTTGGGCTAGTGCTTTCCATGCATCTTGAATTTCTTCTTTCCTGACCATTGGTTCTTGCTCATATGTTACCTCCTGAAATGGTTGAATGTTGGTCTATTCTTTTTGATACAGTGACTCCATATGGTTTCCATCTTCCTCAGATGTTTCCTTCATCATTCAATATTTTGCCCATAGAATTTTTTAATATTGCACTTCGAGACTTGACATTTTTCTTCAGGTCTTTCAGTTTAAGATATGCTGAATATGATCTGTTTTGGTTTTCTAACTCTAGGCCTTTGCACATTTTGTGATAATATTTTACTTTGTATTCTCGAGTTGTCCTTTGAAATTTTCTTTTTAGCTCTTTACTTCATCATTTCCTCCATTTGCCTTAGCTACTCTCTGATTAATAGTAAGTTTCAGAGTCTCTTCTTACAAGCACTTGTATCTTTTCTTTATTTCCTTTTTTAAAAAATGACACTGTGCTTTATTCAGAGATGTTCTCAAAATTTGGTGGGTTATTATCAAGGTTGTATATTGACTCTCGTGTACTTGTTTGCATTTTCTTGAACTTCAACTTGAGCTCACATATGAACAATTGCTGATCTGTTCCACAATCAGCCCCTGGACTGGTTTCAGTTGCTGATATTGAGCTTCTTTTATTGTCTCTTCCCACAGGTGTAGTCAATGTAACTTCTGTGTATTCCATCTGGAGAAGTCCACATTTATGGTCACCTTTTTTGTTGTTGATCAAATGTTTGAAGAAATCATTAATCATGCAAAATTCTAACATACAATCAAGATAAAGTGTTAATTATTGGTGATTGGAGTGCAAATGTTGGAACCAAAGAGGAAAGAACAGAAGTTGGAAAATATAGTATATGCTATCAGCAATTTATTGGTCTTGCAAACTCTGTCATGCGATCTCCAGCTTGGTTTCTATCACCAAGACCATATTTTTCAACTACTGATCTTTCCTCTTTGTTTTCAACTTTTGCATTCCAATAGCATTTTGATAGCAAGTCTGACAAATTTGGGACTGAATATGGTGGTAGAATTATTCAATTTCTGCATCACCAGCTTTGGGTGGTTGGTTCATAAATTTGAACAATAGTTGTATTGATTGGTTCTCCTTGAAGGGGGCTAGATAGCATCCTATCAAAGATAGCATTGTACATTAAAATAGATCTGAAAATGTCCTTTTGATGATGAATGCAATGTTGTTTCTCTTGATTGTGTCATTTCCAGCAGAGTAAACCATAAGATTTTCTATTTCAAAATGGTCAATATCAGTCCATTTCAGCTAACTAATGCTTACAATATCAATCTTTATGTATTCCATTTCATTTTTAATGACTTCCAATGTCCCTAGATTCATATTTCATACATCCCAAGTTTCAATTATTAATGACGATATGAACTGTTTCTCCTCATTTTGAGTTGTGCCCCATCAGCAAATGAAGGTCCTGATGGCTATACTCGATTTGCATCATTATGGTCTACTTGCCTATGAAAAGTCAGCTCTTCCTCTTCCTCAGCCGTATTTTGAGTACTTTCCAAGTTGAAGAGCTCATCTTCTGGCACATGTTCTGACAATGTTCTTCTGTTGTTCATGGGGGGTCTAGTAACTGACAGTGTTGCTGCTATCCATAGGGTTTTCAATGGCTCATTCTTCCCATGCGGGCAGCCAATTCCTTCTTCATTGTCTGTTCTTTGTCTGGAAGCTCTTTGGGTGACCCTGCTGGTATATGAAATGCCAATCACATAGCTCCCAGTATCACACAAAACAAAAGTCACCACAGTACCACAAAATGCCAGACAAGTGATGGACCTCTATTCTTAGTGAGGCGTGGCCTGGTGGGAGGAGTGGGCCCTTAGGTGGTTCTGATCCACTTACTGGAACAAATACTGTTATTTCTTATTTCATAAATGTGAAATGCATAAAAGAGACCCCCCAAAATATCCTCCAATTCAGACTTTCTGCCTTTTAAAAAAGGATAACCCACTCTGATTCAAAGTCATTGAGGTGTTTTGTTTTCCCCTCCCTCTGAGGCTACAGAGACT
>NW_027459213.1:0-109321 GCF_050624435.1 Tenrec ecaudatus | reverse complement strand
GGGGCAGTGGGGGTGTCAGGAGCAGATTCTGGTGGATTTGGAGGTGGAACATTGAGGGGTAACTGCGATAAGCTGTGTAACTTTGCCAAGGTTCAGATTGCTCACTGAGACCCCACAGACAATATTGGAAACCGATGCTGCTTGAAATGCCAAAGCACCTCCTGCCCGTGGGAGTAAGCTATCATTTGACCTTGAGCTCTGGAGAGTCCAACGTCCTAAGTGCACAGCCCGTGTGACATTCCTTTCGGTCCTCTGGGAGGGCTGCACCATAACGGTTCTCTTGATTTCCAGTTTTCCGAAGCTTCCTGCAAGAACTATATGGCGCTCAGAACCTGCGTTTGCGTCTTAGGCAGAAGTAAGTAACCTTCCTGCTTCACCGCGGGGTGCATCTTCCAACCAGGGTGCCTGTGTGGCCTCGGGCTGCAGAGCAGCTGGGATGCGCTGGTTTGGGGGACACTTTCAGGGATGGGCAGAGAATGACAGGAGTCCCGGGCAGTGGGGTGGGGCAGGAAGAGCAGGCCATCAAGGCTTGGGGAGGGGCTGAGCTTGCACCGACCCTTGCTAGCCTGCTAGGTCTCTTGCCCCTTCAGTCCTGGCTGTAATCTGGTCCTTCTGTCTCCTGCAGCCACTTGGGAAACCCACTTGACACTGGCAGCTTTGGTCAACAGAAAGCTCAAGCCCTCTCTGGTAGCTGGCGAAATAGAGGTACGGCTGAAGTCCACGTCGGTACGCGCGCCCCACACGGTTCTGCGGCTCATCCATTCCGGACACCTAGGTCTCAGAACTCCACCCTTCCACGGGCCCAGATGTGCATCTCAACTTCTCATGTCTTACCCGCCTTGAGTCAATCACCAGACTGCGCACATTCCCATGAACCTGACAGTCTTTCACCCACACCACTGGCTCTTCCCTCACCCAGTGCCAAACCCCCGGATTCAAAGGCCTACCTGCAGCCTCCAAGCACTCTCTGGGACTCACCAGCCCCGCACCCCACAGGGACTCATTCTCAGAATGACTTGTTGGCAAGGCCCAGGCAGAGCCCATCTCCACACAACCGCTGCTCCACACCTGCCATGGCAGCCATCACAAGTCAGGATCCCACAGGCCTCCCTACTGCCTCCCCACCCCAGTGTTGGGCAGCTGCCAAGAACTTACAGCTTCCCTCCTTGGAATACTTTGGGTCTCTGAAAGAGCACTCTACCTGGCACCCCCAAGAAGACACCTTTCGGGAAGGACCCACAAAGAGGCAGGGGGAAGTAGGGAGGCCCACCTTGCTCAACCCCAATGTCCACAAGCTGCTGGAAATAGAAATCACAAAGGCAGAGAAATGGAATATTTGGGAAGAAAAAGGAAAGGGTGTATCAGAATACCATCTGCAGGCCTTAAATATGTTGAAGGCACTCGATGGGGAGCAGATCACTGCACCTCCCCAGCCCTTCTGGAATGCCAGCATCAAGGCAGAGCAGATACCCAGCGCTCAGAAGCATTTTCCACAAAAATTCAGTGAGTTTTTCTGGGGTCTACCTTTTCTGCACAGCGAGTCTCTGGCAGCTGCTCTCAGGGTCTCTGGATCCACCCTAGAGTTTCCCACTGTCTTATTTAATGAAATTCCTAATGCCTTACCAGCTCAAATGCAAGCTAAAGAGTACCCACTCTAGTTGCAACGTCACTCCTTGCCCTACACTGAAGGCCGATTCCAACTTTTACTTCCAACTGCATGCCAAGCCCAGGCCCCACCGCCGGCTACAGTCCTGACTCCGCCCGGTCCACAGCCCCGTGGCCCACTCGCAGTACCTTTTCCTCCTCCTCACAAGAGTCCCTGTGATGAATCCTGTCTTACCGTCCACACTAAGTCCCAATCACGCATTCCAAATTCACTTCAACAGCTGGAAAGCCATTTTTTAAAGAAACAACAGGAAAGTGAGAGTTCTTTACCCTTTATGATACCACCACCCCAGGAAGCTTTTTGTCTTCGCAAACCCACTCATCCCCAGGACAATCAGAAGGTCCAGACCCCAAAGACAGAACCCAAGCTTCCTGACTGCTTGAAGCAATCGGAGCTCCACCGCCAAGAGAACTTCCCTCAATTGCAGGGGCCCCTCGGCAATGGGACTCTTGAGTCTCTGACACTAAAGCAGCCTCAGGAAAAATGGCCAGGGACTTGTCTGGATATGAAGCAGCCCGAATGCTCCTGCTCAACACCTGGAGACAAGCAGGGGAAGAATGTAATGAAGACGGTGTCCCCAGGAAGATGCACACACCCTGGACCGTCGCTTGCGTGCTGCAGAGCCGGTGTCCAGCTGAGGAACAACTCGGTCAATGGACAAGGGAATTACTTGAGGAAAATATCCAAATGTAATCTATCTCTCTGTAGATCAGGAAACTACTGCCCAAAAGGAACTCCGGGAGCCGACTCAAAGGAGTTAAGTGATTTGAGGATACACAAGGGGATTAACGCAGGAACTTACACCCTAAGGGGTCCAAATAAAATCCTACTGGAAAACACCCTGAATGTCCACATGTGCAGGAAGGTGGAGCAGATTAGAAAGGATCAGATCCCTGGCATTGTTTGCCGTTCATGTCTTGCGACCACGCACGCTTTGTCTATTTCCCTGACCCACCCACATGTTGTCAATGTGGCCTCCTGGGGAGAGCTGGAAGATCTGAACACAACGCAGAGCCTTTCCTTTTTCAGCCCGGGCACTCAACAGGTGCTGGACTCGCATATCGTAAGGCTCCAAATGAGGCAGAGGTGGTGCATGCCCCTCAAAGTCCTTGAGCCCACAAACCTCTGTAGGACAAGAAAAGACAACGCAATGTCCTTTCCAAAGTCCACCTGCTTAGCCACCCCTAAGTATTGAACTAACCTAGTAACTGAGGCTGCCAAGGTCCTGGGAGAACCCTGTCAGGCAGACTGGGGAGAGAGAGTGACCACAAAGAAATCAAGCCCTACCCTGGAGAGTCCTTTTGCTGATTGCTCCCCTACAGAGGAGCCTGTTCAGGGAACCCCAGCCTACCCCCCACTTGATAATGACAGTGGATGCTCATTGGCCCTCAGGCAGCCGTTTCCAGCCTTCATGCCCAGTATCCTTGGCAGAACCTTCCAGAATGAAAGTGTCCAGAGAGAGAGAGCCTAGAGCAAACCTCAAATCCAGTACTGACCAGCAAGGGGTCAAGGAAAGAGGGTGCTAGTTGTGCCCCAGGAGGCCCCAGATTGGAAGTGAACTCTGAATGTCCATCTTCAAGAGCCAAAGAGACAGGGTTGGTGGTGGTCAAGAAGTCCTCTTCAATAGAGCTAGACGATAGAGACACTTTCAAAACCAGTGTGCTGGCAAAATCTCAAACCAATGATGTGGACCCGGGGGTACTTCGAGGCTCTAGGATGTAGTAAAAGTTTCCTGCTACCTGGAAAGTGTGCTCCAGTTCCTGAAAAGCCAAGCCTTACAGCACGAGTGTGCAGTGAGATTAAGCTCCAGGTGGAGGTAGAGGCAGAGGATGGTTCTCCATGCTGTCCTGTTGACGGGCTCCTTCAGGACTGCACCACTGATGTGCTCACTGCCACCAATGTTTTGCCTTCTCAGGTGGTCCATTGCCGCCCCCAGCATTTGTTCACTGGGGATAAGCCAATATGTCAAGGGCCAAGTGGCTTCGTGGTGGCTAGAGCAAGTTACATGGGGCAGCAGAAGCTCAAAAGCCCCAACCTTCAGGACCCCTCGACAAGGAGAAGGAAGGATGCTGTTCCCACTGACAAGAGGGAGACTCATAAATGGCCCAATCCAGAAGAGCATGGAAAAGGATTAGCGGGAAGAGGCATCTCCCAAGTCTGTGGGTTAAGCCAGCCTGTGCAAGACAAGGCATTGGCTGAGTGCCTTGAGATCAAGTCCTCACAGCTCCCACCAGAGAAGGGACAGCTTCCTGCTGAGGGCCACAGCAAAAAATGGAGGAAGCACTTTGTCCAGTGGATTTGCTCCAGCAAAAAATCTACAGGACACGGTGATCCTTTGCAAAACGGAAAGCCCGTATTACCCTGTGGTCACAGCCTTGGGCCCCTTCAAAGACAACCAGTGTCTCCTAACAAGGTCACGGAGGCTCAGGTGCTCACGACAGATGTTGGCCAAGTCCTAGAGGGGACACCAGGCTGTCATCAGGAGTATCTTGCGTCAACGTTATGTCCACGAAAAGAAGCGCAGGCCTCAGTTAATGGATGTTCCTCCAGCTGCAGGGCTCCTTTCTTTGTAGAACACAGGAGAGTGGCAAGTGTGAGACCCTGCCTCCACCAGGCGATACCTGACTGCCAGAGCCTTCCCACCAAGAGCACCTGTATCAGGGATGTATTCACAAATTTCTGTCCGTTCAGGGGATTCAATATCAGAAGCCACACTCAGGCATTGCCCCCCAGGGTGTTTGTGTGCCCAGTCAGCTTGCAGCAGCAGAGGCGGAGGAGGTGGGCTTACTCCAGTTACCCTTACCACTGCCCACGTCACTGTCTTCGAGAATATGTCTTATCTGGCAAATTAGAAGACGCTTCTTCTGCTCTGATTAGTAGGAAAGTATCCATGCCAGCCACTTTAGCCTGTTCTGCACAGGCTAATGGCTTCTCTCAGCCATGATATTCATTGTTCCATAATAGAGATTTTCCCCCTCCTACATTAAAGTGTGACTTCTGTGCTGCATGGCGGGATCTAAAGGGGGTGTCATGTGTGTTAGTCTGTGTAGACTAGAGAAACAAAATTCATACACTCATATTTTATGAGTTTTATATAAAGGTTAAGTGAACATTGAAAAGCCTCCCAACCCAGTTCAATCTAAGACCACCAGTCCAATAGTATCCCATGTGTCTGACACCAATCTACAAAGTCCTCCTCACAATCCAAAAACACACGGGGAGACAATGACTGCAGGAGGAAATTGTAGTCCGTGCGCTGGCAGGTTCTCCATGAGGCTGCTGCAGAAACCAGGGCTGCAACAGGGTAGGTCCATGTGGCTTCTCCTCAGGGATCTCCCAGGAAATGAGTCTTTCCAGCTGCTTTAGGGACCTAACAAATGCATATCCACCCTGGTGGCACTATCAGAGAGCAAGAGACCAGAAAGGCTAGGCTCACAGAGCCATTGATCTCCCTGCCCTTCAATTAACCCCACATGAGTTCATTGACGAGGTTGGCATAATATACCTTTAACTATGTTAGATACTGCGTCTCCTTCTCTGAGTGCTAGCTCTGACTTCTCAAAGGGCAGGGCTCTGGAGGAGGTTTTCAGCAGTGTTTCCCACCCACTTCCATCCCAAGTTCTTCATTTTGCACCTCTTATGATTTATGGTAACACCCCTACTGTGAAAACCTCAGAAGGTCCCAACACAGTGAAGAATGTTCCCTGGTGCCATTACTTTGTCTTCAACGTTATGTGGCTGCAGTTGATAGGTTTTGAGAAGCGCAATCCAGCCAAGAAATTCCATCGAGGGTCCAGAAGAGGTTTAGACCAAAGTAGCGTCTCATGGTACCAAGCAGGCATGAGACATGTGGCGGCCTGTCTAAGTCCCACATGTGCATTTGATGAAGGCTGCCAAGTTTGGCATGGAGGTTCCGCCTCAATACACCTGTCACAAAATGTGAAATGACATATTTTGCTACCTTTGCCTCTCTCCCAGCCTAGGGTAACCTCCAGGATGGAAGTCCCAGGTCTGACACATGTGGGTGGGAACTGCTAGGGAGGCTGCCAGCGGGGGACTCTGCTCACCCACTGCACCAAGGGAAAATCCGGTTCACAGCTCACATGCCTTCCTCTGTATATAAACCCGGAGAAGGAGCAACAGCTTAGGCTGAGTGGTACAGGATGAGCGTCTGTGTAATAACCACTAATGGTTAGGCACCATGGACACAGGGTAGGGAAGGATACAGTGAAGAAGAATATGAAGCGTTGGACGTAGCAAAGGGGGCCAAAGAGCATGAGGATCCCCAGAAATGACGCAAGACACAAGCGGAGCTAACACAGGCTTACAAAGGGGAATCGGCCAGGTGCTTCACCCCAGCTTTAGCTAGCTGCCCCCACAGCAGAACTTTATCTCCTACAGAGAGCACTGGGTTGGATAGCAAAGGCACAGCTTTCAAGCAGGGAAGGTTACTTTCTCAATACTATCTTTAGTGGGGCGACAAACTGTTATTTTACTTGATTTCCATCTCCTGACTGGGGGAAGGATGAGTTGATAGCCAGGGTGGGGTAGAGTGGGGATGAGTCAATAACAGAGTGCCAGGACTCAGGAAACATGACCCCAGGCTTTTGGGCTTCACACATGCATACACACACGCGTCCGCGCTCTAGGAATGTTCTCACGAAACATGACCCCAGGCTGGTGGTCTTCACATGCACACACACGCGTGCGCACACACACACATACATGCTCTAGGAATGTTCTCAGCAAACATGACCCCAGGCTGGTGGTCTTCACACACACACACACACACACACACACACACACACACACACGCACACACACACACACGCTCTAGGAATGTTCTCAGGAAACATGATCCCAGGCTGGTGGTTTTCACACACACACTCACGCGCACACTCTAGGAATGTTCTCAGGAAACATGACCCCAGGCTGGTGATCTTCACACACACGCACACACACACACACACACGCGTGCACGTGCTCTAGGAATGTTCTCCGGAGAGAGTGGCTTCTAAGGACTGAGTGCTGCAAAGAAAGTCACAACTGGGAGCAGCCTTCCCTTCCCCTAGAGACTCCTGGGAAATCAGGATGTGCACGGAGATTAGACATCACCTGTCTTGATAAGGGAAACCAGTTCAATAGTGGTCAGTGTTTCCTCTGTGCTTCTAACACAGGGTTTTATTTCCTGGGCACCAGATTATAGAAGAAGGCAGGAGGGCCCCCCAAAATATGATTAGTTGATCCGCTTGAGTAAATTCTCATGTGCTTAAAAGAACACCCCTGGTGGGCCAGGGTTTACTGTTTACTGAACTAAACAGTAAAGGATGGCGAGGAAGACATCCACTGAGCCTTGACCTCCATGCCTCAGTCAGGACACCAAGTGTGTGTGTGGGGTGGGTGGGGACTGACACCAGTGGTGGAGGAGGGAAGTGGACATAGGCCCCAGAGACTGCTGGTACAGCAGCATGATGTTGTTTCTGGAGTCCTGATTGTGCCAAGGCAGCCTCTGGAGTGACTGTGGCAGTAAAAAATCAGATTCTGGATCTGCAGAGCCTGGATCTGGGGCCTCTTGGGTAGCAGGTAGCTTGGGTGTGTTCCTAGAGAGAGTGAAGAGCTGGACACCGGACTACCCGCTGCTGAACCCTACCGTTCGTGCTAGGTAAGTGCACGGAGATGGAGAGAAGACCCTGAAAGAACAGCAAGGGGTGCATGGACCAAGCCCCTTCCCTTTCCCCTGCCACCAGGTCCTCTTATATGGTGCTGTGAGGTCAAACAAAGGGAAGCCCACTCAGACCTGCAGAGACCTCAGCGAAACAACTGCCCCCCACCCCCCACAATTCAGCAGACATCTCACAAGGACACTCACACATACCCGAGAGAGAAACCTCACACACATACTTCCTTGGAGACTTCCAGAGAGACTCAGAGGCCTCGCACAGAGACTTCATATGAAGTTCTCAGCATCCTTTATGGAGACTTCTCAGAGACCCCACAGGGACCTCACACAAAGCCCTCCCACATAGCTCACTGCCAGCACGGGAGAATTAGCAGCCGCTGTCCACCCCTGAGCTCCTGGAAACTTTCACACATTGTCTGCAGTGCCCCCCATGCTTGTGCATCTTTGTCCTCATAGCCTTGCTTGGGAACAACAGAATCACAAACTGCACGTAGTTGTGTGCAAATTTTTTCCACTGAAACGTTTTCACTAGCCTGAACTCTGAAGTGTAGTTTACAATTGAAATACAAGTAAAACTGCCAACACCAAATGAGAGTGTGATTCTAGATGGTGTGCAGTCAAATGTCGTACGCCACACTTTTACTTTTGCTTCGGACAAATTCTCTAATTGGTGGGGAAGTGACTGACTACTTTGGAAGCAACAGAACAGTCCATCAAATGGGCTTCAGGACTCAAATATATAAATAGACATCTGATCTGAACTCAAACTCATTCCCCAAGGGGCTCATGAAACTAATTTTTTTGGAAGAGTGAAGGAACCCACATGAAAATAACAAAATGTACATCACATTGTGTCTGTCTGGCTTAATTTCTCAATGAAACAGCTGTCATAGCTGAAGATATTCAGGGCAACATTCCTTTTATAGCTCTGTCGACATAATTAATATGATTTTTCTGTGAAATGTAATATTTCTAAGTTATGCAAAGTCCTAATGTTTATCTACCACAACAAACTGATAATATTTCGAAGGATGAAGAAATAGATCAAGAAATAATAATTACCAGGGCGTGGTGCCCCAACAGACTGGACTGGAAAACGCTCCTAAGGGCCAGCAAACGATCCCTGAACTAACTACAAGCTTTTCTCTTGTGAACTGTTTTATTCTGTTCTTTGTCAGTGGTTTGTTTTTGTTGTTTTGTTGTCTGGTTGTATACTGTTGCTTTGTTTTCCTCTGTCTAGTTTTCGTGCATGTTAGTGACTCCACAGGTCTGTCTGAATAGGACAGGCTGGATGAACTATCTGGAGGAAAAACAACGGGACCGACAGTTTTGGGGGGACTTGGGGTGGGGGGGTAAAGGGGGGGTAAGGAAGTGGTGTTAACAAACCCAGGGACAAGGGAAAAACATGGGACCCCAAATGGTAGAGAAGGGGGAGTGGCAGGCCTTGTGGGAAATGATCAAGGGTAAGGTTGCTTAGAGAAGAGGTATACTCTAGCCCAGGTGGCGATGAAGCATGGTAGTAGGGCAGGAGGAAAGTCAAGGGAGATGGAGGAAAGAGCTAGGAGTCAAAGGGCATTCATAGAGGTCTAGACAAAGACATGTACATGCAAATATATATAGGAGGATGGGGAAATAGATCTATGTGTCTATATTTATAGGTCAAGTATTAAGGTGGCGGAAGGACCTTGGGCCTCTACTCAAACACTCCCTCAATGCATGAATACCTTCTTTTATTAAATTGGAACTCTATGATGCTCACTCTCCCGACACAACGGCTGGAGCCAAAGTGAGTGAACAAGTAAATGTGGTGAAGAAAGCTGATGGTGCCCGGCTATCAAAAGAGATAGTGACTGGGGTCTTAAAGGCTTGAAGATAAACAAGCAGCCATCTAGCTCAGAAGCAACAAAGTCCACATGGAAGAACACACCAGCCTGAGTGAGCGAGTGGTCCCAAAGGGATCAGTTACCAGGCATCAAAGAACAAAAAATCATATCATTGACTGCACACCTCCATGATAGGATCGCTGAAGACAAATGGGTGAATAAGCAAATGTGGTGAAGAAAGCTGATGGTGCCCGGCTATCAAAAGAGATAGTGTCTGGGGTCTTAAAGGCTTGAAGGTGAACAAGCGGCCATCTAGCTCAGAAGCAAATAAGCCCACATGGAAGAAGCACACCGGCCAGTGCGATCACGAGGTGCCCAAGGGACCAGGTATAAGGCATCATGCAAAAAAAAAGATATAAGTGTGTGTATGTATGTGTATATATGTGTATATGTATATATGTATGTATATATATGTATATATATATCATATTAAATGAAGGGGGAAGTGCAGAGTGGAGACCCAAGGCCCAAGTGTCGACCAACGGAGATCCCCTCATAGAGGGGTTTAGGAGAGGAGATGGGTTAATTAGGGTGTGAGGTAGTATCGATGAAGAACACAGCTTTCCCCCGGATCCTGGATGCTTCCTCCCCCCAACTACCATGATCCGAATTCTACCTTGCAGGGCTGGATAGGACAGAGGCTGTACACTGGTGCATATGAGGGTTGGAGGTACAGGGAATCCAGGGTGGGTGATACCTTCAGGACCAAGGTGTGAGGGACGATGCTGGGAGAGTGGAGGGCGAGTGGGTTGGAAAGGGGGAACTGATTACAAGGATCCACATGTGACCTCTTCCCTGGGAGAGGGACAGCAGAGAAGGGGGAAGGGAGACTCCGGATAGGGCAAGATATGACAAAACAACGATGTATAAATTACCAAGGGCATATGAGGGAGGGGGGAAGGGGGAGGGAGGAGGGGAAAAAAAAGAGGACCTGATGCAAGGGGCTTAAGTGGAGAGCAAATGCCTTGAGAATGATTGGGGCAGGGAATGTATGGATGTGCTTTATACAGTTGATGTATGTATATGTGTGGATTGTGGTAAGAGTTGTATGAGTCCCTAATAAAATGTAAAAGAAGAAAAGAGAAAAAAATGATTAGGGCAAAGACTGTACAGATGTGCTTTATACAATTGATGTATGTATATATATGAACTGTGAAAAGAATTGTATGAGCCCCAATAAATTGTTAAAATTTAAAAAAAAAAAAAAGAAATAATAATTAATGAAATACACATTTTCAGGTAGTACCATTTACAATAGCCAAGCGTAAATGAAAATATCTATATCTATACTTGAATAAAAAAACAACAGATTTATGTGAGGAAAACTACAGAAATTACAAGAAATCAAGTGTGACCTCAGCAAATGGGATAATATCCCATGCTCCTTGACCAGACGACTCAATGTAGTACAGTTATCAGTTCTACTCAAGGCACTAGACAAGTTTAATTCACTCCTGATAAAATTACCCTCATCTTTCTTCAAAGAATTGCAAAACCACTGATTACTAACTTCATATGGTAAGGGCATAGGTCAGGGGTTGAACCTACAAACTTCTCCTTGGTAGAAAGATAAAACTGTTCTCATAAAAGACTTGTAGGCTGGCTTTGAGTTGGAATTTTGGGGTCATTTAGGATTTTTTTGTGGCATGTGATTTTTAGGGCTTTAAGGTCATTTGGGGTCATTTAATTTTTTTGCGCATTAGGGTGGTTTGGGCTTTAAGGGTGTTTTATAAGGTTTAAGGGAGTTTTTAAGGGATTTAGGGGTGATTTTTTGGAGTGTATAGGTATTTTTTAGCAGGTAGGGGTGTTTTTAGTGATCTTACAGGGTTTCTTAGAGATTTTAGGGTATTTTAAAATATTTTATGTGTTTTTCCCCAGCATTTTATGTTTTGTTGGGGCTTTCATGTTGTCTTCAGGGCATTTATGTGGTTTTGGAAGTTCATGGTTTGGGAATCTTCTAGGGATATGATTTGGAAGTTCCACATGTTTTGGGAGGCATTTAGTGTGTTATTTGTGGCTTCAGAGTGTTATTTGAATTTTAGGGAATATTATGGCTTTTCAGACATTTTAAGGCTTTTAGGGTGATTTTAGTGTTTAAGGGTGTTTATTAGGCTTATATGTGTTTTTATGGCTTTTAGTGTTTTGTTAAAATTTTAGGGTGCTTCTTAAGGCATTAGAGTGTTTGGGGGGATTAGGTTTTGGTTTTCAGGGCTTTAGGGTTTTGTTGGATTATTTTTTGCTTTCATGGTGAATTCATGTCTATTAGGCTGTTGGACTTTTACAGGGTTTTATAGTGCTTCGGGTTGCTTTGTAGGGATGTTCTTGGGGTTTTAAAAGACTTTTAGCGTGTTTTTAGGGCTTCACGTGTTCTTTATTTTGCGTTTTAAGGCATTTGCATAATATTAGGGCATTTATTATGTTTTCGGGACGTAAGGAGTTTTTTTTAAGACTTATGGCGCATTAGGGTGTTTTAGAAAGCCTTTTACCATGTATTTAATGGTCTTAAGATGTTTTAGAGGGTCTTTAGGGGTGGTCTTAGCATTTTAGAAATATTTTAGACGTTTTAGGGTTTTTAAGGCATTTATAGTGTTTTTACGACTTTTAAGGTGTTTTTAGAACACGCCTGACAGGTACACACTATTTCAATCAGGCTCTGGTTAGTGCCTCTCAATCAATTGGTGACATGGGAGTCTGGATAATGGATTACCTTTACTCTGCAGATGAGAAAACTCACTCAAAAAGACACAGGTGTTGACCCACAGGCACACAACTGGTTAACAACAAAGACATATTCACAACCAGTGTTGGGAGCCAGAGCCCTAAGCCCCACATACCTGTCCCCAGCCGAACAGTCAATCTATCCTGAACCATCAAATGATCTGAGCAGATCCTCCCACCCAACTCACCTTCCCATGCCAAATATTTTATTTCAGAAGGTGGCAGTGAATCTGCAGCTCTGAGAGAGGGACATATCTGATCGGAGCACATGGAGCAGATGAAGGGGGAGGAGGGGAATGTGGAGCACATCCTGGCACACCAGGACTTGAGGATGATGTTCCCACTCAGAGAATCCAGTCCACATAGAAGACCACATGGCCAGCCCCACGATGAGACAAGACACCCCTCAAAGACCCATAGCCTTAGAGGGGACAACACTGAAGACACAGTGTGGGAAATGCGCCCCAACTAATCCTGCCACACCGAGGCATAACACTAAGGGGGTACAGCAGAAGAGCAAGAAAACGAAGCATCAAGGTCCCCAGGGAATGCCAAAGGATGACTTTGAGGCCAGTACTTGGTACACCAACAGACTGGACTGGAAAACACTCTTAAAGGCCAACAAACCGACCTTGAACTAACGATGAGCCACTTCTTTCTTGTTGAGTTGTTTTCATTCATTGTCATTGGATTTTGGTTGTTTTGTTGCTTTTAGTGCTTGGTTTTGCTCTGTCTTGTTTTGTGTATGTTATTACATCTACAGGTCTGTCTAAATAAGATAGGCTGGACGAACAATCTGGAGGAGAGAAAACAGGACCAACACTTCTGGGGAGACATGGGAGAGAGGGAGGTGTGGGGAAAGGTAGTGGTGTTAAGAAACCCAGAGAAAAGGGAAGAACAGGTGATGCAAATCGGTGGTGAGGGGGATGTAGGAGGCCTGGTAGGGAGTGATCAAGGGAAATGGAACCAATGGAACCAAGAGGAATTACTGAATTACTGAAGCACAAATGAAAAGTGAGCATGGCAGTGGGCCCAAGAGGCAAATCAAAGGGAATAGAAAAGCAAGCTAGGAAGCAAGGGTCAATTATAGAGGTTTAAAAAAAGGCATGTACATATTTAAATATATGAGCATGGGGAAATAGATCTATGTCCCTATATTTATAGGTTTTGTATTAAGGTAGCAGATGGACATTGGGCCACTGCTCAAGGACTCCCTCGTTGCAAAAATACTGTTCTATTAAATTGGCATTCTATGATGCTCACCTTCCCTACACGATCACTGAACACAAAGCAGGTACATAAGCAAATGTGGTGAAGAAAGCTAATGGTGCCCAGCTATCAAATATATAGCATGTGAGGTCTTAAAGGCTTTAAGGAAAACAAGCGCCCATCTAGCTCAGAAGAAACAAAGCCCACATGGAAGAAGCACACCAGCTTGTGTGATCATGAGGTTTTGAAAAGATTTGGTAGCAGGCATCATCAGAACAAAAAAAATCTTATCATTGCGAATGAGCGGGGAGTGCTGGGTACAGACACAAAGCCCATTTACAGTCCTCTGGACATCCCTAACAGAAGGGTGTCAGGGAGGAGATAAACCAAGACAGGTACCAGATAATAACGATGAAACACAGCTTTCCCCTAGTTCCTACATGTTTCCTATCTCCCACTATCATGATCCCAATTCTAATTTACAAATCAGGCTAGACTAGAGAATGTACACTTGGACAGATAGGAACAGGAAACATGGGGAATCCAGGGTGGATGAGCCCTTGAGGACCAGTGTTATGAGTGCAGACTCGGGAAGGGTGGAGGGAGGGTAGGTTGGAAAACGGAAACCGTATACAGGGATCTACATTTAACCTCAACAGAAAAGTGGGTGAAGGAACATCAGACAGTGCAAGATATGAGAAAATAATTAGTAAATTATCAAGGGTAGCTCGAATGGAGGGGGAAAAATGAGGAGCTGAGGCCAGGGGCTTGGGTGGGGTGGAGAGTGGATATTTTGAGAATAATGAGGGCAATGAATGTACAAATGTGCTTTACACAACCGATGTATATATGCATTCTGGTTAGTGTTGCATGAACAATTTAAAAAAGGTCTGGACAGAGGGCACATGCAAGGATGATCTCAGGCTGGATTAGATCAGCAAAATCACCTCCTGGAGTTGCCTCACCCTGTGTCTATTCCTGAGTCAGGCATGAAGCTTAGGGCCCATAGTCCCAGGAGCTGGACAGGGAGGGAGGCGGGGTTCTGAGGTCATTCCATAGGGGCAATGGCCCTCCTGTCCTGCCGGGCCCACCCTCCTTTGTAATCCTGCTGGCTGGAGCACGGCTTTCATGGAGTCCACCACATGGGAGCTCTACTACTCATGGGGGATTGGCAGGAAGCCTCTGCTTATGCGCACACACCACCACCTAGCTGGAGGATCTCTGTGAACAAAGCCTGAGGCAGACAACAAGCCCACTAATTGATGCTGTAAGAGATACAATCAGCATCCAGAAACCTGCAACTGGGAGTAAGAGGCAGCATACTTGGCCCCAGCCACTCCCACTGCCATCTTCAAGGAGTGACATTCTAAAGCAGAGGGTTTTCAAAAGGCACTGCCAGGACTGTGGAATGAGCAGCTCATTTGTGGACATGGATACTGTGTGATCCAGAAGTATTACCTCTTCCTTTCCATTCAGGTGAGACAAAAAAAAGTTCCAAATAGAAAGCCATGCATCTAAACAGTATCCAATAGCCACTCATGTGCAGTGCTGCTGCCTCCAAAGAGCTTTCCTAGGTTTTTCTCTCTGTGGACAGATATACCTTGGTCCTTGGCTCTGCATGAGAAAGAATTCACGCCAAAGCCAGGTTTGTGATCCAATTGTGTTTTAGGAGAGATAGGGAGGCATGGTAGGCAACCCTGGTGGACCCCAGTGGCTGAATTGAATTTACTTGGCCTAGGTGGGTCAATGTGGGTGCAGCACCCACCCAGGTGTACCTGGCCTTCCTGACTGGAAACCTGGACCTCTGAGCACGCTCGGTGTGCCACTCTTTCCTGGGTGGCTAGCTTGGCCCTCTGAGCATGTATCATGGACAACCTAGTCCCTATGCTAGCTACCTAAAATTTACACCCTGAAGAGATATGGACCCAAATCTTTGGGGTACAAGGCAACGACATCTTTAGGTCCTTCCTGCTGGCAAAAGGGTGAAGTGGGGCTTTGGGTCCATACCCTTTCTACTCTGCTGGGAGGGGTTGTCCATTCAGGTCTAGGATGGATAAGGTTGAGGTGGTCCAGGAGATGGTGGTCCTAGAGGTGGCACACTTGGTTCAGAGGGCTTGGTAACTTGAGAACTTCTGGAAAAACAAACAAACGGACAAGAGGGTGAACAGTTTAACTGAGACAAGGCTAGGCTTGTGAGGTGGCAGTGCCCTTGAAATTAGGTGAGTGTCACAGGAAACAAAAAAAATCTTAGGATTATCAGGCATGTGTGTTTGTTCGTTCTAAGTATAGGCACGGGAGTAAAAGCATCCACAATTTCCCCAATGAGGGTACAGGGTTTGGGAACTACTGGGTGCACTGAGATCACTGTTTCATTTATGATCCTAATGTTTGGACCCACTGCTAAGAACCATGCTTCTATTTAATCCTATTATCCCTCAATTATTAACTTTGGTCAAACAAATTTTGTTTTCATTAATTACTTTCATAGTTATCTATCTATCTATCTATACACACACATTTAATTGAATGGAATGAAAAGGTCATGCGTTATAGCGTTAAATTGTAATATTGGAATACTACAGCGGGAGTCAACAGGGATCAAAAGAAAGTAAGTGTCTGAGTCATTTTTAATTTTCTTGGCTTCAAATTGAATAAAAGACTTGTAAATTACCCAGAGACCAAATTCCCATGGTGCCTCCTACAACGGGTAGAATGTTCAGGGATGTTTCAGGGCTGGGAGATTAGTAACCCCTAAGTCCAGGATCCCTTAGGGCAGGGGTCCTCAAACTGTTTACACAGGGGGCCAGTTCACTGTCCCTCAGACCGTTGGAGCACCAGACTATAGTTAAAAAAACCAAACTATGAACAAATTCCTATGCACATTGCACGAATCGGCTACTAAGTAGGACATGCAGAGGCAGCAAAAACACCCTGAGGGTGGGATAAATGTCGTCAGGCCACATGTGCCCCACGGGCCACAGTTTGAGGATGCCTGCCTTAGGGGGTTCCTGGGTGCACTGGGGATGAAGGTCTCTACTGCTCCTCAAAAGGAGAAATGCTGTAACTTCTGGCATTTCGGCCCACTTTCCAATCACTTTACAAAACTGTTCCAGGTGAATCAGGGTTAGAAGGGAAAGTGTACCATTCTCTGGCCACCATTCTCCTTTCTCAAATAAAGTTGCATAGTGTATCAGCTTTTGTTTGTCTAGCCTCTGTGTCAACTCTATCCCAATTGGACAGGATTCATGCAAGGGGGCAATTCCTGAGTATGAAGCTGCTAAGTCCCATCTAGAAAGCACAAAAGAAGGCTATGTAGAGCTTGCTGCCTCAAGGTCAATAAACCCCACTTGAGAGCGAGCCCTTTATTGCCCTGAATCTGTTGCCTCAGGAAGATGCCCCAGCAAGAAGTAAGGGATCAAAGACAACTCACTGAGGTCGACTTTAAGTCCAACCATTATTCTAGACAAGCTAGGAGAACCACTGCTTGGAATGGCCCCACGGCCCTCCAAGATGCCTGCTGGCGGGAGCAGACTCTCAAATCTCTGAAGGGAAGGGGCATCTGGAAGCTCAGGGAACCTTAAGGGAATTGGAATTTCTGTCTGGAACATCGTGGCAGTGGAACTGTGTAGTAAGAGCTTTCCCCAAAAGTGCCTTAAGCAGCAACACTGAAAGCCTAAAGGTAACAGTTACACAGGAAGGGTTCCATATGCCATTGGCCTAAGCCTGGGCCACGGAAAACCAGCCTGTAACAAGGAACAAACCTACACTGGTAGAACACTAACACTATAACGCCTCAAGTTTTAAATTCAGGAAATAATTTTAAACATTTTTATTCTTTACTTTCATAGTTATCAATATGTATATATGGCATTCAAATATATAAAACGTGCAATGTTTTTGAAATGTAACCAAATTGTCACATTGATAATTTATAAGTTTGGTACTAGATAAGTTTCAATTAAATGTTATAAAAATGTTGTGCTGGGCATTATAGGGCTAAAGCAGCTTGTTTGAAAAGCCAGGAGAAAGGGAATGGAGGGGAAAAGGGAAATATTTGGCTCCCAGGACAAGGCAGGGCTAACTCCCAGGTCTATTCAACCAGCTCCCTAGGCAGTGCCCTTCCACATGTTTGGGCTGGTGGGCACCATCTTGGCCAGGGTCACAGGCCCCGTTTCCCCATGGCCACAATGGCGGCTATATAGGATCTCTGGGAAAAGCTTAAACAGCCTTGACAAGAGTGAAGCCATTATGAGCTGACAGAAGGCACCATGTAAAGTAAATAAAGTAGCTATGAACTGTAAATGAACTAGCTGATATAGGGGAGGTAGGCTGTGCAGATGTGCCCAAGGGAATGTCCCAAAGGATATGGATGCTCAGAAGATTCGCGAGAGCGACCAGAGCAGTCTTTGTTCAACTAAGAATGACTAACTGCAACACCCTGCTTCTCTACTCTGCCTGCTTGCACACCTGCACATTGCAAAAGTATAAAAACCTTTGGACAATTAGACTGGGGCTGCTCAGGAAAAAAAACTTTTTCTGTTGAACTTGCCAGCGGTCGGAGTAGTTTTCTTTCTGGGAATGGAGAGTGGCTACAACATTTCGAGGTGCACCGAGATCCAATTGCCACTGTCTGGGCTTGCTTAGAAAGGAAACCTCCTTAACAGGAGTGCTCTCCCCAGAACTACGGATTTCTGATTTCTCTAGGCCAGGGGTCCTTAAACTCTTTAAACAGGGACCAGTTCACTGTCCCTCTGATCAGTTGGAGGGCCGAACTATCGTTTCAATAAAACTATGAACAAATTCCTATGCTTCCTGCACATACCTTATTTTGAAGTTTAAAAAAAACACACAAACAAACGGGGCACAAACACTCGGCGGACAGGATCAAGGTCCTCGGCTATCCGCATGTGGCTCACAGGCTATTGTTTGAGGACCCCTGCTCTAGGCGCTCACAAAGAGAATGTAGTTTCAGCCCTAAAGCCTGGAGACTCCGCAATTTGTTTAAAGGTGATTGGACAGAAGGAGTTCCTGATTTGCCCATGCAAGACTCGTTTTCCCTTCCCCTATTTCTCAGAGTTCATAGTTATGTTTATGGGGAACCAGGACATCCCTATCTGATCCCTAAAATTGATGCGTGGAATGACATTGCCACTAATAAGCCAGCATAAACAAAAGACTTACTTCCTCCTGCAACAGAAAGGGTTCTTGTTTCAAGATTTCAGGAAACATGGCAGGACCAGAAAAAAAATAGACCCAAGGTCCTAAAACCACTAAGGTGGAGGCTGCCCTTCCCCAACCCCTCCCCATACCCCTCTGTCTCGGCTTTATTCCTTTTTGCAGGAGGACTCTGGGAGTGGGAGAACTAGCTTACGACCCTTCATTATCACTGCCACCCTGTCAGGTGCATGGGGCTGGAGAGAGAGAAATACTCATAACTCCTTTCTGAGTCCACACCCCAACATACACTAGGGCTGGTATGGGATCTCGACCGCCCCACCCCCCAAGAAGGATGATTTGGCAGCAGCCATTCTACACTCAAGGCAAGCAGCCCCAACACCTGGGGAAGACCCCTGAGTCCCTTTTTGGGTATATATCCCCTTGTATTCCAGTGATTTGTATAATTGGAATCAACAAAATCCCTTTTTCTGACAAAGCAGGTCTGATTCCTTGATAGAAACGGTTTTCCATATGCATTAGCCCACCTCCAGAAATTGCCAGCAACTTCTCCAGGTGCTGTTCACAACACAGGTACAGTAGCCCTGCCAGAGAGAGGCCCAGTAAGCAGTCAATGGACATGATGGTCAGACAGCAGGCACTCCCCATGTGAGGGAAACTCTTTTTGCCACTGCACGAAAAATGTGAGATCCAAACTCCTTGCAAGGCACAGAAGGCCTAACCAGGTATCACCAGTTTCTCTTGCAGGCCCTCAGTGGAACAGCTAGAAAACCTATGAATTTATCTAAGGTCAGTGAGAATTTTCAGGCTCTTACAAGAGAATGTCTGCGTGCCTTTTTAGAGTGACTGATGGAAGCCTACGGGCTTTATATCCCTAACGGCCTGGAGGCCCCGAGAACAGGAGGGCAATAAGTATTGCCTTTATTACTCAGTCTGCCTCAGACATGAAAAAGAAGTGGGAAGGGTTTGACGGGAAAAATCTTAGTGATTTGGTACAAGTGGCTCAGCGGGTGTGTAACAACAGAGATGATCCTACCACGACAGAGACAAAGAAACTAGTTAAAATACTAGTAATTGCCATGAGAGACCCCAGAGACTCAGGAAAAGGAGAGCATGGCCCACTTACGGAGAGACTGACCTGTGGGCACCGCCAAGCCATGGGGCAGGATCAATGTGCCTACTGCAGGAAAGAAGGACATTGGAAAAATCAGTGCCTTGAATACCCCAGGAGAAGCAGACAACCCTCCAATAGAGAGGACGGGCCTCATCCACACCTAGAAAATCCCAAGCAAGAGACAATAATGCTTGAAGAAGCTGAATGAAGGTGTCAGTGCTCTGTTTCACTTGGTCCCCAGGATCCCAGGCTAACTGTCCAAGTAGGAGGCCAGCCAGTCAATTTCTTAGTGGACACAGGGATTACCTTCTCAGGTTCAGAAAAGAGTACAGGCAAATTGTCAAAAGGAAAGATTTGAATTACTGTCAGCATATGATTGCTTCCAAAAATAACTCACACCAGAAGATTTGCATGGAGGTTAGGTGGGTTTCTCAAGACATCATGATAAAAAATATCTGTCTGCCCTTTGTCCCAGTTAGCCATATGATTTTTATGGCACTGGCCCCTGGCTTGGCTGTTGAACCATGGAAACTGTTTTTGCAGGACGTGAGGCGGTGGCCTGTGGCCATCAGTGGAAGGACAAAATCTCCACAGTGGTCTTCCTGTTTCAATTTGGAGCCACCTATATCACCTCTCGGACATTATTGTTGTCCTGGGCTCCGAATCGCCACCCCAGGTCTAGAAGGCACCTAACAGATCCACACTATTTGAATCAGGCTCTGGTTAGCCCCTATCGATCACTTGGTGACATGGGAGTCTGGACAATGGAGTACCTTTACTTTTCGGATCAGAAAACTAACTCAAAAAAACACAGGTGTTGACCCAGAGGCACACAACTGGTTAAAAACAAAGCCAAACTTACAACCATTTTCTGGAGCCAGAGTTCTGAGCCCCTCGTGGCTGTGCCCAGCCGAGCAGTCCCTCTCTCCTGGACACACCAAAGATCTGAGCAGATATTCCCCACAACCCCTCCCAAAGATTTTATTTCAGAGGATAGCATTGAATTTGCATCTCCTGGACAGAGACATATCTGATCAGAGCACACAGAGATGAAGGGGAGAAGGGGAGAGTGGAGCACATCCTGTCCCACCAGACCTTGAGGATGATGTTCCCACTCAGAGAAGTCAGTTCACATAGAAGACCACATGGCCAGCCCCACGACGAGACACAACGTCCCTCAAAGACCCATAGCCCTAGAGGGGACAACACTGGAGACACAGTGTGGGAATTACCCCCAAACTGATCTCGCTACACCGAGGCATAACACTAAGGGGGTACAGCAGAAGAGCAAGTAAAAGGAGCAGCAAGATCCCAAGGAAATGCTAAAGGTGGACTTTAGGGTCAGGGTTTGGTGCCCCAAAAGACTGGACTAGAAAACACTTCTAAAGGCCAACACATAGTCCTTAAACTATCTATGAGCTTTTCTATCTTGTTGACCTTTGTTTTCTTTTATTGTAATTGGATTTTTGTTGTTTTGTTTATTTTGCTGCTTGGTTTTGTTCTTTCTTGTTTTTGTGCATGTTATTGCCTCTACAGGTCTGTCTAAATAAGATAGGCTGAACAAACAATCTGGAGGAGAAAAAAAAACGGAACTAGCACATCCTGGAGGACATGCGAGAGAGGGAGGTGGGAAGAAAGGTAGTGGTGTTAAGAATTCCAGAGACAAGGGAACAAAAAGTGATGGAAATCAGTGGTGAGGGGGATGCAGGAGGCCTGGTAGGGCGTGATCAAGGGTAATGTAACCAAGAGGAATTACTGAAACCCAAAGGAAGACTGAGCATGACAGTGGGCACAAGAGGAAAATCAAAGGGTATAGAAGAGTGAGCTGGGAAGCAAGGGCCAGTTATAGATGTCTAAATAAAGGATGTACATATATTTACAAAGGGGCATGGGGAAATAGATCTATGTCCATGTGTTTATAGATTTAGTATTAAGGTAGCAGATGGACATAGGGTCTCCGCTCAAGGACTCGTTCATTGCAAGAACATTGTTCTATTAAATTGGCATTAAACGATGCTCACCTTCCCTACACCATCACTGACCACAAAGCGGCTGCATAAGCAAATGTGATGAAGAAAGCCGATGGTGTCCAGCTACCAAAAGATATAGCGTGTGGGGTCTTAAAGGCTTGAAGGTAAAGAAGCAACCATCTAGCTCAGAAGCAACAGAGCCCACATGGAGGAAGCATACCAGCCTGTGTGATCACAAAGTTTCAAAGGGATAAGGCAACAGGCATCATGAGAACAAAAAAATCTTATCATGGAGAATGAGAGGGGACGGCCGGGTATAGACCCAAAACCTATTTGCAGTGCACTGGACATCCCCTTACAGAAGGATCTCAGAGAGGAGATAAAAGAATACAGGGTATGAGACAGCAAAGAAAAACACAACTTTCCTCAAGTTCTTTTTTTTTTTTGTTTTTTTTGCGCACCCCGCGGGCGCCCGGTGCTGCCCCCTCCCTGGTCCCGCGGCGGCGGCGGCGGCTCGGGGCCGGGGGGGGGCGCCAGGGGAGGGGGCAGACACCAGGGGCAGCGGTGGCGGCGGCGGCTCCCGGCGCCATCTTGGGCTGATCGATGAATTGAACAAAGAGGATCAATTTCCGATCAAGCGAGTTATCAATGGGGGCCGGGGAGTGAGAGGGACTTGTCCCTGAGTCGGCCCCGCTTTCCCCGGCACCTCCCTCCTCCCCTCCGCCGCGGCTCCCCGGCGGCAAGGCAGCCCGGCGCCCCCCCGGGGAGGCCACGAACGCCCGCAGCCCCCACCCGCGAGCGAGAGGCCGAGAGAGAAGCCTGACCTGCAGCTGCTGTAAATCAAAGCGCTTCCAATATTGAAACATAGATCCCACATTGGCCGCCATCTTGAGACGTATTGAGACGGAGTGAGAGGCTGATAGAGAGGGGGCTGGAGTTCAGGAGCCGCCAGGAGGCAGCAGGCGGGCGGCGCCAAAACCCGGCCTGGAGCCGGCCGCCGCCGCCGCCACAGAGGAGCGCGGACTCCTCCTCACGGCGCCACCGCCGCCAGGGCGAGCCGAGCCGGAGTCGGAGTCTGAGCCCGAGGGCGTGGCGGCCGCTGGCCCGGCCTAGCGCGCGGCCGCCCGGCCACGCCCCCCGCCTGCGGCCGAACGAGCGACCCGCTCGTGACCCCCGCCCCTCCCAACCCCCAGCCCCGGCCGGCGGCCGCCCGGCTCGGCGCGGCCCGGCCCCTTGAGGGCGGCGAGAGGGGCGCTGGAGGGCGGCGAGAGGGCAGCCCCACCGCCCGCCGAGGCCCAGGCCGGGCTCACCTGGCGCGGGGGGGGGGGGGCGCGGAAGGAGGGGGCCCTGGCGGCAGCGGAGCGCAGGCCCCCCGCCCGCCTCTACGCCCGGGCGCTGGGTGCCGGCGACGCGCCGGGGGTCGTCGGTCGTCCTGCTGGGCGCCCGCCCGCCCGCGGAGCCGCCGCGACCACCTGCTTGAGCCCAGACCCCCGCACGGCGCAGGCCTCAGCGCACCCGCGCTTGTGCCCGAAGCCTTGACCGTGGGCGGCCCCGCCAGCCGGGGCCTCAAGGACCCAGCACCCCAGAGCGCCCTTGCTGGGGGAGGGCAGGGGCATGGGGAGGCATCAGCCCCTGACCCTCTTGAACTTGCACCCGCCAGCGTCCAACGCTGGGGCCCCAGAGTCCCCTCTCAACACCACCCGGTGACCCAGGGCCCCCTAGCTGTCACCGCCGACTTGGTACTTAGGAGACATGCTCTCTGGAGGCGGTTGAGGCTTGTCTTGTGGCCAATAATCATCTCCTACGCCTTCCTTTCCAGTCACTAATTTGATGTCTTCACTTAAAGAAATGCCCATAAGTTGAGGTTTCAGAGGAGAGCTCCTTGAGCTCCCCAGACAACAAGGGGGCCGAGTGTCACCGTCATTATCCTGAGCTGGGAGGGAACACTAGTGTTCCAGAGGCTGGGAATCCGTCACTGCCTGCCCACAGCACAGACAGAGCAGGTGCTGGTTATAATTGTTTCTAGACGTCCTGCCATGCTCAGTTGAATGTCAAAGCCATAAACGTTGCCCGACTACAATCAAACTGGAGTACGCAGACATTTCTGCATCATTGCCGGGTGGAAATACACTGAGTGGAGTTGGATGAGATGGCAGCAAGTGCTTAAGGAGGGGGTGCTGTGGGAATACCAACAAGATGACTGCTAGTCTCCATTTCCTTCTCTCGTCTGCTTTGTGTTTTCTTTCAGGACCAGAAGAAATGATGCATATGTAAGGAAAAAAACTTTTCATTTCCAGAGGAGTTTTCCACCCCACAATCTACCCGCAGCCTCCTTTGAGCAAGCCAGTAAAAGCTTTTTTTTTTTTTTTTTTTTAACCTGCCTTCTCACTATGACAATTTCCGGAGCTGCTATGTGGCTGTGTTTAAAAGTCCCCCTCGGGATCCAGAGTGCAATCCATATCACAAAGGCATCCTCCCAGTCCTAAATAGCAATGTGACCTCATTTCAGAAGGTTGTTCTTGTTTCCATAGACCCAGAATGGAGTTTAAGCTGTTGATCTTGACTGTGGTTGTCGACTCAGCCTCTCATGGGCACCTCATGGGCAGTGGAGCAAACTGTGCCAATCTGTGCTACCACCAGGACTGGGAGAGGAAGCCAACAGTGGTGGGCCATAGGTCAATGTGTGGATGGGGATGATCAGGTCTTTCTTCATTATTCTGTTTCAGTCTGGAAACACCACTGAAGCCTCAGTGTCGTAGCAACACACAAACCTTCACTGACAGTCTGGGGCACATTGGCTGCAAATCAAACCCGGGTCTTCCCGGTGAAAGACGATGAGAGGTCTACCACTGAAGCACCGTGGCCCTCACCTCAAACCAGGGCAGTCATTTCCGGAGTTCAAACCAGACCACAATGCAGGATGACTGAGATTGCCACCAGAATCTGATACTGATGCAGAAAAAAACCTAACTACCATTTTATTGACTCCCAATAGGACAAAGATCTGCCCCTTTGGGGTTTTGAGACTTTAAATCCTTACAGCAGGGGTCGCAACCTGTGGGTCGCGACCCCTTTGGGGATCAAATAACCCTTTAACAGGGGTCATCCAATTCATAACGATAGCAAAATTACAGTTATAAAGTAGCAATGAAAATAATTTTATGGTTGCAGGTGACCACAACATGAACTGTATTAAAGGGTGGCGGCATTCAGAAGGTTGAGAACCATTGCCTTACAGAAATAGACAACCTCATATTTCTCCCACGGAGGGGCTAGTCAGTTCAAACCCCTGACCTTGCGATTAGCAGGTTAATGCATAGTCCACTACACCACCAGGGCTCCTAATGATATAATAAGAGATACTATTGTTAGATCTCTCGTGGGAGAAATATACCTCAGTCCTTGGCTTCGCGTGAGAAAGAATTCACTCCGCAGCCTGGATTGTGATCCAAGTGAGTTTTTTGAGAGAAGAAGTTTCAGGTTTACACAGGCACCTCAGGGCCCCTCACCCCTGCACAGCTTGCCTAGAAGCTGCTGGAGAGAAAGTCACTCCGTGGGCTCCAGGATCCTGCCTTTTCTTTCTTTTCTTAAATCGTTTTATTAGGGGCTCATACAATTCTTATCACAATCCATACATACATCAATTGTGTAAAGCACATTGTACACTCACTGCCCTCATTATTCTCAAAACATTTGCCTCCACTTAAGCCCCTGGCATCAATCAAGTCCTCATTTTTACCCCTTCCTCCCCCATCCCTCAAGAAACCTTGATAATTTGTGAGTGGTGATATTGGGAGGGTAGAGGGAGGGTGGATTGGAAAGAGGAAACCGATTACAAGTATCTACATGTGACCTCCTCCCTGGGGGACGGACAACAGAAAAGTGGGTGAAGGGAGACATCGGAGAGGTCAAGATCCTGCCTTTTCAATTCCTCCACAGGGAGGCATGGTTGATGGTCCTGGTCAACCCCATTGGCTGGATTGAATTCACCTGGCTCAGATGGGCCAATCCAGGTGTAACACCCACCTAGGTGTACCACCCCTTCCTGGCCGGAAGTTTGAACCTGAGCATATGTAATGGATGACCCACTCCCTATGCTAAGCTACCTAACAGTATTTGCAAGATGCCGAGCAATGTTCTAAGCTTTTTGTATATAATAATTCAATTATATCACTTAAGAAGCCTATGTGTGGACTCTATTCTTGCCTCATTTTACAGATGAAAAATCAGTGGCACAGGATGATAAAGCCATGAGCCTATGACCACACAGTGAGGAAGTGGAAAGGAGAGATTTGAACCCAGGCTGCAGAGTCCATGCCTTGGGTGCCTACAGCGCCACATAGGACACAGGAAAGCATGGAGCAGACTCGGCGTAAGACCTAGCATGTATGTGCTAGGACTGCATGAGAGTAGCTGCTACTCAGATCCAGAAGAGAATACAAGGCTATTGCAAAAATTATTTTTTCCAAGAGAGGGTGGAATTCTGCATCTTGTGCGAAATCCCCCAACCTGCACATGGCACAGCTACTTCAGAAGGTTCCCAACAATGTGTGCTGTGTGGCAAACCTAACTGAGCTCAGGGGGAGCTGGTCTGTGGGTTATGTTACCCAGAAGGTGAGCAGTTTGAACTCACCAGCCACCACTCCAAGGGAGAAAGAGAAGGCTTTCTGCTCCGATGGACTTACAGTCTTTGAAGTGGCAGGGAGCATTTCCATGCAGCCTATGATTAGGATCTAGGAGGGTGAGGGTGGATGGAGTTGGTTGAGACCTGGCTTCAGGGCATTTCCCAGAAGGGCTTCCTGCAGTGACTCTGCCTTCAGGAATGTCTGGTGACCCTGAGGGCAGCAAAGTCCTAAGCACACTCAGGCAGTGGTTCTCAACCTTCCTAATACAGGTCCTTTTGTTGTGGTGACCCCCCCCCCGACCATTAAATGATTTTCTTGCTACTTCATCACTGTAATTTTGCTACAGTTATGAATTGGACGAGCCCTGTGAAAGGGTCATATGACTCCCAAAGGGGTCGCAACCCACAGGGTGAGAACCACTGCACTAAGGGTTCCCCTTCCGGGCAGCTCTACCAGTGTCTGATGTGCATAGTTCTGTGAGGTGAGAGAAATGAACTTAGTGTCTGCTTCTGGTGACAGTTGATGTGGGTGGGCTTTCTCCCTATGTCAAATCCCTCTCAAGCCATTTGTCACCACAACAGAGGGAGCCACACACATAAAGCAAGAAGAGGAGGCAGCATAGCAGGACGGTAAGCAGAACAAAGATTGAATAAGCACAATTCACTTCAATCATGAATCGGGTGCCCTTGAGATGTGAGGAAGACCCCAGTCTAGTGACATTAGATCAGGTTTAGGGATTGAGTGACGGGACCCTCTTGGCTCCCCTCAGCCCCTATCTTGCTTTCCCATTGACCCTGCCCCTTACATCGTGATTGGTCCTTATTCCAGCATGATGGTTGGTTTCATAATCACAACATGTGGGAATGTGTTAGTCGATAGGTTATACAGGCACAGTCTCTGGAATGGGTAAGTGAGGAGGTGTGACTGGTGACATGACTGGTGGAATGGATCATGTGAAGTGATTTGAGATCGTTGTTCAGACCTGATAGGTCATCCAGGCCTCTAGTTGATCCTGGCAGTACTCTAGTTTAAGGAAACAGAATGTTAGGCATTTAAGTCATATTTAAGCTTAAATTTTGAGCAATAGGCTGTGGCTCACAGTGAGAGTCTATGTGGAGACCCTAAATCCATTTTGAGGGGCCACACATTCAGCCACCATTGAGTTCTTTCCTACTGCTGACCGGCAGTGGAAAGCTTGCGTCCACTCCCCGGGCCAGACTCAGCGATATACGGTCGTGTGCACATCCCAATGAAGGTCCCGCTCATGCTCTCACAGGCCCTCCCGCAACTCCATGAATTGATCCGTCTTCAGGGACAGTTTTGTGACAAAGGTGTTTGTTTTCCATGTCTCATTTAAGCTTTCAGGAGCTCAGGTGGTGATGCTGGATAGTGTTGGACTATTAACAGCAAGATCGCTGGTTCGAAGCCACTAGTCATTCCACAGGAGAAAGATGAGGTTATTGCTTCCTGTAAAGGTAGCAACTTCAGGATCCCTACACAGAGTCACTATGAGTCAGAGTCAGCAGGACAGAATGAGTGTCATTTTATTTAAGTAACTGTGGCTGTGGGTCCTTCCGACACCATTGTGGCCTCATGCGGATGCTCTCCTTCATCCAGAACAGCGGTTTGTGTCTTTTTCTTGTGTAAAACATAGCAAAGGAGTTCCTAATAAAATAAAGTTGAATTGGGAGTCTTTTTTCCCTCAAACAAAGTAAATCCATAAATAGAAATGAGACTATGGTGCTAATAACCAGTTGGAGAGTTGAGAGAGCTGAACTCTCAATCCTGGTAGAAACCCATTGTGACTTTAAAAACTTGCTCAAGGTCATCCATAGCCTATGAGGTTGAGTTGAGCAGACACAAAACAGATGTGTTGGGGAGTAATTGTGTACATTAAGTAAACAATTTATCTTTCTAAAGATTCTGTCTAAAACTTACTTTAAATAGTAAGTTTTCCCCTGGGCTAGGGAAAGGTCAGGGAGCTTAACCCCCTAGTATCCACCCCCTCTCAGCATTCATCATGTTAGGCCAGAGGAGCCAAATCACACCCACTACCCAGGGAGCACTGCTTCCAAAAGCCCATTGCCTGTGCCGGGGCAGAGGGCAGGTACCCGGACCAGAAATGCTGACAGAGTGGAACCAGCGGGCTCAGCCCCCAGCTTCCTGAGAGAGCAGCTGTGATGGTTCACTTTTGGACAAATGTCAATGCATGACTTGGGCAGCACGAAAAGCAGATGTGCAGAGGTTGTTCGCTGTATTCCAGAAGTTCACACACTCCCCGCAGGCTCTTTGGTGGCTTCCACCTTCAATCCCAAAAGGCCACTGCCGTCCAGTGGATTCCAACCACAGTGACCCTATATGGAGTTTTCAAGACTGTAAATCTTCATGGGAGCCAGCAGTCTCATTGTCCCCCTTGGGACAGGGAGCTAGCAGCCCGTTTCACCTCCAGGACCCCTTCCTCTCTAATTCTGGATCCAGTCCCTCCAAATATCCTGCCCTGCCCTTGTCTAGGCTTCTTAAATGCGTTCCATGCTGCTTATGTTAGTCTGGGTGCCTTAGCGAAACAAATCCACAGAAACGCGTATGTATAAGAGAGAGTTTTATGTAAAGGGTGAGTGCACATCAGGAAAACATGCCCGCATTTGCTTATGCACCCGCTTTGTCTTCAGCGATCATGTCGAGATAGGCTGGTGGCTTCTTCCATGTGGGCTTTGTTGTTTCTTAGCTAGATGGCCCCTTGTTTATCTTCCAGTCTTTAAGACCCTGGACACTATATCTTTTGATAGCCGGGCCCAGGGTGCTTAACCACTACACCACAAGGGTTCATTAGCTTGTGACTTATCTCCTGCCATTCACACTAGATGCTCAAAATAGCAGGAAACCAGGTTTCTCCTTTGTGGCCACACCAGGTACTGACAGAACCAAGAACAGAGAAATGCTTAGTTATATATCTTGACTATCATTAGCATATTATATGCCTGGCAATATGTAAGCCTTCGCTCCCCTGACCTCTCACAGTCTCGGTAAAATGAAGCTAATAAAAGTAGTGCTCTCACAAGCTTGGTAGGAGATTAAACAACTCACATAAGGGTACACAGCCTATCAACGAGGAGGCGAGATGAGGCAGTGTGTGGCTGCTGAACCCACACCCTTCACAACACCTGCATTAAAATGACTGAGGGCTATGAGGAACCAGACAGAAGCAGGTTCACACCCCAGATTGAGTCAATTTAACTGCCTATTGTGCCTGACCCTTCTATCTCTGATCTTAGAAATGGGGTTAACAACAACAAAACACTGTAGAAGAAATGTCCAGCAGATGACAGGCACGCGATTAAACAACAAAAAATAAATCACTTAAGTTGAAATTCGAACTCCTGGAAACCCCTCAGACACGTGCAGAAAAGGATTGAGCCCCATGTGGTGTTTCCAGTGCCCCCGTCTTCCCCCCTAAAATGAGCATTTGATAAGGTAATGCCTGGATTGTTCCAAGCCCAAGACTGTGGAGAACTAAAGGAAAACCCAGCATTATGAATCTTTGAGCACAGCCCTGCTGGGAAACCGCCCTGCAGTCACTTGTTGATGACTGGAGGAGGGACAAGAGTAGGGAGAAGAACGAGGACTGAATGTGACACATAAGCAGGGATGGCCTACATTCCATAAAGGAAAAAACTCAAGGTCTGCTTTTCTGGTGCCGGAAAGTTAAAACCCATCTGGTGCAGTTGAAAAGGTGTGTGTGTGGAGTGGGGGGGGTGTTAGGGAGGAGGGGCGATGAGTCCAAAGGATGAACTCCATCTGCAATTGTGTCCTCAACTGCTTTCCCCTGCTAGCCACACGATATTTGTGGCTGGCCTGCCCTGCTTTTGTTATCAAGCCCAGAGAGGGCAAGAGACTAGCTCGAAGCCACACTGCAAGTTGGCAGCAGAATCAGGCCGAGAACTCTGGATGCTTAGAAAGCTTCACACAGACCTGAGAAAGTACCAAGGGAAGACCTGTTCGCTAACTGGGCAGCACTCACTGCATGCCAGCGCTGTTCCAGTGCCCCAGCCAGGGCATTGCTCCCTGTGTCTGTGTGTCTTCAGTGATGCACACAGGTGACGGATTGGCTTTTAATAGCATGCTTGGAAGGTTGAGGCCACCCAGCGGCACCTAGAAAGAAGGGCCTGCAAATCTACTTCAGACCAAGCAGCCTTTCCAGACCCTGGGGAGCACAGTTCTTCTTGGACACACAAGGAGGCCAGGAGTTGAAGTTGATTCCATGATGTAGTTGATTCCATGGTTCCCGGTTGTAGCTATACCTAGAGTCCCATCCACATTCATGTTTATATCTCTTCACTCCATGGGGTGCTCATGGCTCCAACTCTTCTGAAGCAGACCACCAGGATTTTGTTTAAGAGGCCTCTGGATAGGTTGGAACCGCCAACCTTTTAGTTTGTAGCTGAGTGCTAAACAACTTGTGCCATGCAGGGTGCTAAGCTCAGAAACTCAGTCGGTGCTTCATGATCTCAGTTGGAATTATAGAGAGGGTCAGTGATGATCCATTGACTGCTGGGTAATTGTTGATGTAGTCTCCCTGTGCAGACATGTAAAGTACCTGAAAACTTAAAATCCAACTCATTGAGTGCATCATCCTGCCGTGCGCCAGCCCAGCAGCATGCTCTGCTGGGGACATTTGGCCATGCCTGGAGACATTCTGAAGAAGGGAGTCCCACTGCCATCTAGTGGGCTGAGACCAGGGATGCTCGCTTAGCATCCTGGTGCAGGGAACAACACAGCCCCACAAGAACGATGTTGGCCAAAATGTCAGCAGAGCTGCCACTGGGAAAATGGTCTAGTCCAAGCGCTGACCTTCGTAGAGGAAGAAAGCCAATCCAGAGCAGCTAAGTGACCTGCTGTGGGTTGCACAGCCTGATTCCAAGCCCAGTACTATACCCAAAGCTGTTACCACGCCCAAAATTAAACAGCAATAGCTGCCCAAAGGCCTCTTAGTTTGAGGACCAAGTAAGACAGTAAATGAGAAAGCCCTTTGACAAATGTGGCATGCTGCACAAACATGAGATGTTATTACCCAGGATCTTTTGATATATGTAAATAGATCTTGTACCAGGTCAGTTAATTTTCCAACTGCTCTATCTGAGCTTTCAGATGGCAGCACCTCTGTCCAACCCAGGAAAGGACTCCTGTGCAGGCTGAGCAGCCCTGGAAAGCCTCATGCCTGGCTTCTCCCACCCCTCAGCTAATCTCCAAGTGATTAATAAGGGCTCTCACTATGTTGTGCCTCCCAGCTGACAGATACTAGGCTATCAAAGCATTCGTATCACCTCCTTGATGCCTGAGGAGGAATATAGTTTCATGTGTGAGAGTGCCCCAACCCGCGGGACTCAGTTATTCGAGGGGTTCCAAGGAGGACCCAGCCTGAAAGAGAAACGGGCGAGAGAGAGGAGCGAGACCAAGCAGATTCTTGTCAAGGTCTGAGTTTATTGCTACACAAGCCTCTCTATAAAGGGTGAGGCAAACAAGGGAGTTCAAAGGGGAGATAAAAAAAAGGAAGGGCGGGGGTGTAGAGCACACAGGGCAGGCGGCCGCAAGTCTGCAGTTGGAATGTCCGGTGCTGGAGCAGACAAGGGTGGGCCATCTGGTGTGTGTCAGGGTAAGATAAGGTTGAGGTGACGTGGCTTTAGCCCTGCTGGGCAGGCAATATGGCCTTGGTTTTGTCAGGCTGATTATGCCCGGTTCCCAACATGAGAGAAGCCAGGAATATCTCCTCTCACAACTGTGCAGCAAACGAGATCAGATCTCCCAATCTGATTTTCAGCCCTCCTGTCTTTCCAAGTGAAGTGGATGGTCCATTTCACATTGTCTCAAGTCTTTGCACATTGCATGCCAACATTGCGACACAGGGCGCGGCTGTGGGTCTTAGTAGACAAAGCCCCCACCCAGAACCCTGCCCTCAGAGCTCCTTGGTCACCCTGCACAACGCAGGTCCAGGCCGGGCTCCACACTGCAAGGCGATCAACCCTGACCCTCCAGTGTGGCCGTCCTCACACGCTCCCACATCCACCTAGAAGGACTGGAGATGAGAGATTCCGGAAGCTCCCTGCCTCATCTGCCTCCCTCCCCAGAGCGACAGAGCAACTGTAACTGATTAGGCAGGATGCAGCCTCGTTCCCAGTCCCCACCCTCTCTGGGAAAGCAGGGATGTCTGGCACCTCATCCAAGGCCTTTCCCCTGTGATCTCATTACTAAGGAGCTGCTCCTCTACCGCCCACCTCCATCACCTCATCTACATATGGGGGAGATGAGTATGTCTTCTTTGCTGCTCCTTCCCTGAGTCCACCCCAGGAGCTCCCTGAACAGATCACCGATCACTTCTCATTACACCTGCAGCAGCCGTCAGATACTGCTGAACAGAGACAGGCGCCTCCCCTGCTGCTGCCAGGCTCCAGTGCACATGTGCACACACACGTGCACACACATTGTACAGGCACACTCACATGGACACACAAGCATGCACACCCATGTGCACAAACTTTGTTCAGAGGTGGGAATTCTGCCCATTTTAGCCTCTAATATTGCAATCAGAGAGTGATAGAACAATGAAAGATGAAGGTGGATGAAGGAAGATCTATTTATTCCCTTACTTGTTACATAACCATTCAGGGCTCTTTTTTTATCCGTACAAACACACCACCACACCATCAACAATCATCAAGTAGATGTCATGTATGCAGTGCTGCCCTATTCAAGGCGGTGCTGAGTATGTGAGGAGGATTCTCTCTAAAGCACAGCTCTGAGGAAGTCTGTCTCCTTCGCACTTTTACACACACAGGGTGAGGAGCCTGCAGGAGGCTCCGTGCGTTGGGTGAAGCCACACGATGAGTGAGGAGACCGAGTGTGTAGCCAGGGGAGTGAGAGCGCAGAGTTCACCACTTCACCACCATGCTGGTGTGCACAATCGATGAAAGGGTGGCTGCCAGCAGCAGGACAGAAAAAAAGTAAAGCATGTAACTTGTGGTTTTATCTCTGGCTTACTTCCAAAAGGAATTGTTTTTGTTGTTCTAAAAAGCTTTATACCGAGAAAAAAAAAGAAAGAAAGAAAGCTTTATACCTCTATAAAAACAAAAGGCTACTGCTGTCAAGCACCTTCAGACTCAAGCCAGAGGAGAGCTCTCCCAGTGGGCTTCCAAGCTGAAAATCTTCACAGAAACACAGTACCTCCTGTGGAGTAGCTGGTTGGTTCAAGCCAGCAACCTGGCAGTTAACAAGTACGTCCCTTGTACCTGTAATACCTGTATAAAGTGTATTAAATATGAACTACTCCTGGTGTGTAATTTTAAATTGAATTATTGTGCCTGGAACTTTTTTTTTAATAGCTAAGAATGGTGAAATGAGACTCCTTTAGATGTTATGATAAGAATACACACTACACAGGGCTTGGACCCAACCCAGCTTAATTCAAAGGAAGGCAGATTTATTTTCTTCTGCTTCCCAGAAGGTTCCCCAGCAGAACGTGTGTTAAACAAAATTGTTTAGCTATGGAAAAGAGCAATCTCCTCTTGGGAAGATCCTGGTAGAAGGGGGCTTTGGTTACATATCCAGCTCAACCCAGCCCCAGAGGCCTCGTCATGTTTTATTTTGTTTTGCCCTTGACACTGATTGTCTTGGGAACTGTGGCCCCCGAGCAATGGCCAGGAAGTCAGGTCTTCTTGATGTAAATCCTCTAATATCCCCTACAATGATTTTCAGTGCCAATGGTAAGGCCCGCCCAGTGGCTGCCACATGCCCCTGAGCAAACACGTCAGAGCAGATGAGAGCATGAGACAGCATTTAAGAGAACGGTAGGCTGGCCTTGACTTAGCTGTTTGGCCTCTCCTCAGAAGTCATTTGTGACACTGACTGTCATGGGTTTCATTAAGAACAAGTCTATCTCTACCAAAGAAAACTGCAAGGTAAGAGGACTTTCAGCTCCAGCTACATATGTCTCCAAACTTACTTACATATTGTCCTGTTTTCAGAAGAAAAAAAATTTACTCAGTGCCTCCCGGGCAAATAAAAACTTTGGTACTACAACCTACAATCCCAGATAAAGTGTAGGTATCTGCTTTGGCAGCTCCCCTGGATCGAGCTGCTCCGGTAGCTCTCCACAAAAACCCTGTGAAGAGATGATCAGGCAGGATAGCCTAGTCTGTTCTGCAGAAAGAAGCTACCCCTGAAACCTCAGTGGCTTAAAATCTAGAAGTTTATTTCTTGTTCATGCAAATTCTGACGCTGGAAGGGCAATTCTACAGGGTGTTTGTCCTGCACACCGTCCGTCAGTGATTCGGGCTGCTTCACAAATATGGTGCCACCAGATCAAAAGGTGGATTCCAGGTCATCACAGAAGAGGAAGAGAGAAGTGGGGGTTGTGGATCAGTCTTTACATGCTTTGACACTTTAGTTGACATAGATCGCTGGATAGGGCTGCTTATATAAAGGTTATCAGTTCAAACCCACCTAGCTGTACCACAAAAGGAAGGGGTCATCTGCTTTCATAAAGGGTACAGCCTAGACAACCTCATGCAACAATTGTACTCTGTACCACAAGGGGTGAGCATGAGTCAGAACTGACTTGAAGGCAACAGGATTTGGGGTGTTTTTGTTTGTTTGGTTGGTTGGTTGATTGGTTTGGTTTGCTGAGTGGGAGGTGGTTCTACCTACAGCATATTAATCTGAAGTAGTCACTTTAGGTTTTTTTGTTTGTTTTTTGAGAGATGTGGAAAAGCTCATTGGCTTTAATGGGGAGTTAACTCTGCCGCAGACGGCCTCCTCAAAATTTCCCTCCCGCTTCATAAACTAGCAGAGATTTTCAATGAAGGAGCCTACAGGCACCCGCTGGACATCTCCTTGCAAGGTCAGTCCTTTGGAGCCACTGGGAGGGAGAAAAAAGAGACTTCTATTCCTGTAAAGAATTCCAGCCCCAGAAATCCTCAGGGGGCAATTCTGCCCTGTCCTCTCGGGTCGCTATGAGTCCGAATTGAATTTATGGCTATGAGTTGAGTTTTAATTCCATTCACTTACTGCTATTGACAGGTTGCTAGATTAGGGCTTGTCTTCCCAAATGCCAGCACTAAACGAAAATGAGCTGTCCGGGCCACAACAAAGGGGTTGGAAATAAATCAGGCACACTCATTAGATACCTATGGCAAAATTCAGAACTGAGCATGCTCTGACCCAAGTCATGTAGACCCAGGTGGAAGGTCCACCTGGTCATACAGAATAGGACTTCACAAAAGTGCACCAAAATCAACCAGTACGATCGACCAATGCCCTCCAGTGGTGTTGGGAGGTGATAGAAGTAGGCCTGGGCTCCTTGTCGCCCTCCCTTGTTCACGTGCTCTGCAAGTGGAGGGTGAGGCCCTTGGGGGTTCCTGCCGTGGCTCCTCAGCTGGTTCTGCACTCCTGCTCAGGTATTCCTCCCATGAAACCGCCATATTCAGCTGCAAACTTTCCCCACCCCTGCCATGCAGCCCGGCGTGCTTTCCGGAGATAGTGGGGACTTTTGGGGACTGCGATACCTGAAACTTTCTTTCATAACATTCACTTGGATTTACAAAAGTGCTTCTGCCATATGAATTCTTTCAGCGTTGCTAAGCAAGAACTGAGGTCAACCACCCCAGAAACCTAACACTATCAAGTCGATTCTGACTTATATCAATCTAGGGGGTCCTCAAACTATGGCCTGCGGACCACATGGCCCTCAGAGGACATTTATTCAGCATGCCGGGTGTTTTTGCCCCCTTTTTTTTTTTTTTACTTCAAATTAGGTATGTGCAGTGCGCATAGGCATTTGTGCATAGTTTTATTTTTAAACTATAGTCCGGCCCTCCAGCGGGTTTGAGGGACAATGAACTGGCCTCCTGTTTAAAAAGTTTGAGGACCCCTGAAAGGACAACGTAGAACTATGCCTGTGGGTTCCCGAAGTTCTAAATCTTTACAGGAGCTGAGAACCGCATCTTTCTCTGTGAGCCATAGCGGATTCCAACTGGCTGGCCTCATGGTCACACACATTCCACCAGGCTCCTTGAGCCTTAACTTGATAATTTAATGAAACGATACTTCTCCAAGTCACACTGTATCAAGGTCTATAATCTTGCTATTCTAATATCAAATTTAAAATAAGGAATATAGTTAAGCTCCAAATCCATAAGCAATAAGATCATTGAATCTCTTTGGACACTATTACTTAAAAAAAGAAAAAACTCTGTCCAATTATTTTCAGCACAGAAAAGCTTCCAGTGTTTACAGCTTAGTATTTAATTGCTTTTTCTCTTCTTCTTTTGCATTGGTGAATCATTTTGAGCTTATAATAATGTCAAAATAAATAGTTTCCAGAGCCTCCAGGCATTCACTGTGTAATGATCATTTAAAAGATTTCTTGGTTAGAGGGTCCTCAAAAAAAAGAATAAAAAGCGTGTCCGCATCCCTGGTCATTTCTATATTCAAAAGAAGAAATTGCTCATCAAATACTACAAGCCAATTTCTTTCTTCAGCCAAACTGCCCATTTTAGCATCACTGAATTAAGCAAATGGTTCTACATTTCAAAGTCAACAATGATACTCTTTTCCCTTTAACACGAGCATCTTAAACAGCTCAAAAAATAGTCGAGCTCTTTATTATGGCTTTTCCTGAGAAAGCTGTTTCGTTGTTTATTTTATTTATTCATCTAGACTTTCATGTTAAGATTTGTGTATTTTAAGTTCTGCTAGTCAGGACATTTTAAATGGAGCCAGATTTTTTTTTTATACTGTGTCTTTTAAAATATAATGAGACTGAGCAGTACATCCGTTAATAAAATATAAAGTCTTCCTATTTCTGTTTGTTTGTAATTTCCCTAAGGATAACTCTTAATGTAGTAAAAACCAAAACCCGCCATAATGAATTACATTTGGTCTACTGGGGGTTGTGGCCAACCTTTTGATAGAAAAATCCAGAGACTCCCTTCTGCATCTCCTTTCCCAACCAAACCCCGTTGGCTGGAGGCTGGAAGGAAGAAAGAGGCTGGGCTGCTGGGGCAGGGTGGGGAAGGGGTAACCTTGCAGATTATTTCAAATTCTACTCTGAAGGCAGAAAGTTATCCAAATGAGATAGCTAGAGATTCACTTCCTTAGAAAAAGATTGAAATTAATGTGTCCCTTAGAAAAGCCAAAGGAAAAAAGTCGTTATTAATTTAGGCAATTGAAGAACTTTGAAAGCCATGTCTAGTACATAAAAACACCTGTCCCTAGAGCCCATCGGCCTAGGAAACTGAATTTTTATACCATGTAAAATAAAGGAAGGTCATTTCTTAGACTTGCTCAACAGAAGATTGTCATTTTAAACCGGTTACTGTAATGAGAAGCTGGGTTTTCGTAAAAAGGACTGAATGCTTGAGTCAGTGTGAAATGAAATTAAAGATGCATGTTCTGCGCATGGCGGCATTTCCGGAGGAGTCTGTGTTCCTGTGACTGCTCTCGATCTGTCTCGTGCCTTCTGGGAAACTCACAGCGTGGTGCCCACATCTAGTCTCTTGGACTTTCTTGCCAGCTTTGGAAAGGTGTTGAGTCTGTTGGATCTGCTGCACAGAGACAGCATGCAAGTGGACCCTTCCCACATTCCTCAGAGAGCAGCCCCCCAGTGTAAAGCTGTGGGTGAGGTTTGATGACCTTTGCCCCTTCATCATCCCGCATTCTTTGAGGGACCCAAGCGCTCCCCCGAGGCATTACCGGAGAAGCAGCTACCCCATAGTTTCCAGATGGTGGGTATCAGCCTGTGTGCTCATTGGGATCGCCAGAGAGCTGTCCAAAAGACATCTTTGTCCCATCTCCACTGAGTCCGATTTTATTGGCCTGCAATGCAGCCTAGGTGCTTGGATTTTTTTCTCTCTCATAAGTTTTTATTGTGAATTAGGTGAAGGTTTACCAAGATCATCAGTTTTTTATTCAACAATTCATACCCATTGTGTTTTATGCCACTTATTGCAAACTCCACAATATAATATGACTTGTTCCACTCCCTACTTATGTCTTCTGTTTCCCTTCCTCCTCTCTTCCTACCCTTCTGAACTTGGGCCTTGGATTAATACTGCCCTTTTGAGATCAAATGGTTTGCTGTTTTCAGGTTTGTGTGCCTCACTTGTGTAATTGCTCCCATTATAGACCAATCTATTATTTGGCTGAATATTGAACCACAGGTAGGAGTTCATTTTCAAACTTAGTGAATAAGGACCATCGTTTCAGAGGTTCTGTTAGTCCCTATCCAGCCAATAAGCCTGGTCTCTTTTATGACTGTGAATTTTGCTTCACTATCTAGGACCTTTGGATGTGATCCCTTTCAAAGAAGTTGGAATTGATAGTTGGAGATCATCTAGTTATTCTGTGCTCAGAGTCATGAAGTCTAATGTTCATGTGGTCCACTCACCACTCTTTCCTCCAGAGTGAGGGTGACAATACTTGCCACCTAGATGGCCACTTGTGAGCTTCTGAAATCCAGCTGCTACTCACCAGCATGGATGTCGAACATAGTCTTTACAGTCTAGGTAATGACAATTGTTCTTGGTGTCCTTCACAACTATAATCCCCAGCCCCCCAGCCCAATAAAGCACTCCCTCCAGTTGTTCGGTTATGCCTAAGGAGTTTTGATAACTTCATCTTCTGTGTGCTCCGGAATATTCAATTCCCTGGATGGTCAGAATGGTCAGTCAGGGCTCAGAATCTTGGTGTTAAGGCTTCTGGTGAGATCCTGGCACATCAGACACAGAGGTTGTGAGGCTAGAGGATGGGCAGAAGGGGATCATACTGAGTCTAACAAGGAAAGAAAAGGAAATGAAGGATATAAGCAATTAAAAGCAAGCGCATAAATAGATACAAATACACAGATGGCCCTTGCAACATTATTCCCAATCTCGCAAACGTGTCAACGGTCTAAATACCCATCAATAGGTGAATGGATAAGTCAAACATGTTGCCTACGGTATATACAATGGACTACTACTCAGCCATAAAGAGAAATGAACTCTTGACACAGGCTACAAGAGGAATGAACCTCATAAGCATTATGCTGAGTGAAATAAATCAGCTTCAAAAAGGACACATTTTGCTTAATTCCACTTACAAAAAATATCTAGGCTAGGAAAATGAATAGAGACAAACATCTCCCAATTGTTTCCAGGGATAGGTAGGAAGGTAAGTATGGTTGTTACATAATGCCATGTCAATTGGACAAATAAGTGAGGTGGAGTCTTTCTTATACCTATATGAGTGTCCTTGGATTTATTTCTCTAGTCAACCCAGCCTAACCCAGTAGGGCCTGGAGGGGAAGTGCCATCCCTGAGACGATACTGAGCTTCCATAAGGGTGATGACATAATTTTGGAATGGGTAAGGATGATATATGAACAACATGCAGAATGCCACTTAATTATAATCTTGTAGAGCGTGGAAGTGACGAATGTTTTGATGCATGTATATTTAGTATGATTTTTAAAGAGTGTACGCAAAAGATCAATATGGCAAGTCTGTGTTGCCATTTGCTGTTGCTCAGCTAAAAGCGATTCGGGCCTGTGTAGTTCAAAGGGAACCACAGAGGCTCAGGAGGAAAGCTGGTACCATCTCCAACTGAGACTTGTCTGACCAAATGCAGAGTCTCCCTTCAAGTAACTGACAGGTCAGAGGCAGCTCATCTCTGCTGCAGAAGCAATGATTTGTCTCAATTCCCAGACCACTGTCACAGCCATGTCTTGTTGCTCTCGGTGCCCCCCTTCCCCACCACAATAAGTCACTAGAAAGCCATGCTTCATTTAAAAACAAACAAATAAAACCCTTCTGCCTCCATCCTGGCACTGTTTCAGCTTATTTAGCATCATAACATATGTCATCTGTTTCCCTAAACAATCTAACATGGACATGGCACGATGGGACTGATGAGTTAGGCAAATGAGAACCAGCCTGCCCTCTGAACACACACGATGGCATTTGACTTGCTGTCAGTAGATGCTGTCGCGTTTCTTCTCCTCTTTCATGGAAAATAAATACAGAAAAGAATGAGGACATGAAAAGGGCTGCAAGATGTTTAGCTCTGGTCTTTCTAGAAAGTGTAGAAAAAAAGTATGTGACCCCTGCCTGCCTTTAGATGCCCCACTCCTCTGGCAAACAAGGATTGCACACTGACCATGGACAAGACATCTGGATCTGGGGGGAGGATATAACAATTGCCCCCACCAGCAAAGAGTTTCCAGATTTACGGGACTACACAGGCCAGGGAGCAGCTCATAAAAAGAACAAGAAGAATCACAAAGGAGGGTGTGCTCCAGCACCATTTCGTCCAGCTGCAGGCACATGAAGGCAAAGTTTCTTTTGCTTTCAGTCAAGTTTATGATTTCCGCTGCATCCCTTACCAACCAACACCTTCACGAAGATCTAGGTTCTTGGGTTGTTTCGCTCCAGGGCGGACATCTCCTTGGTAAAGCTTTATGGACAGCTCATGGTCCAAGAATTCCACCTATATGTTTTGAAAGGGGCCACGTTAAAACCCCTGGCTCAGACTTTCAGGACTGGGCACAATACAGCAAACCCACCATGGGGACAGCAGGATTTGGTAACACTCTCATCTCCATCACAACCTGAACCTGGCAAAGCTATTTTCTTCCACTCACCATCTTTCAATCAATATTTACTCAGCTATTAGTTGCTCCCCAGGCTCAGCATCAGAAAAGTGTTCAAACGTTACCGAATTGTCCATCTAATGGTAGAGGTCTGTGCAAGGGATATGAGAGCAAGAGGCTCAGAGATGATCAGTGGGTAACGAGAGAGGGATTCACCTTTATCATTTGTAGAAAGCCCCTGAGGCTTAGTCACATTGGCAGACTTTCCCTGGAGCAAGCAAATAAAGCTGCTCCCGGCTCAGCTCCATTCCTGATCTGGTCTTGCCATGAGACTATCCAGGCTTTGTCCCAACCCCACGTTCTGGAAACCACGAGTGGAAGGAGGTGAATCTTGGGGATACCATGGAAAAGAATGGGCATTGCACAACACTTCATTGTACTCATATGCAAAGGCCAAGAGATAGAACCAGGTGAGACTGTGAACAGGACAAGGTGATACTGCATGGTTTAAAATCAGAAAAGGTGTGCATCAGGGTTGTATCCTTTCACTGTTCTTATTCCATCTGTATGCTGAGCAATTTATACAAGAAGCTGGTCTCTGTGAAAAAGAACATGGCATCAGGATTAGACGAAGACCCATGTAATGTCATTGGGAACATTTTCTCACTAAAAATTTTAGGTCATGGCATCAAAAAAGTGTCATTTTAACCTAAATGGGTTTTTAGACCAGTGAAATAACAGCGAGAGTGAGTCAGCATTGTGCACAGAATTGAGCGATACTGGTTCTTTGGGAAATTCATAATCCAACACTGACACTGCTGAGTTAAAGGATGACAGTGAGGAAGATTCTACACCTGAGCTCTGTGATGGGCCAACGTGGTGCTCTACTCTCTTCAGGAATGGATGAGCCAGCTCCACCAAGATTCCCCTTTACTGGAGCACCTGCTATGTATGTAGACGTTGAACACAAGAACGCTTTGGCGTTCCTACAATGATTTCTGACCGATGAGGTCATCGAAAAAATGATTATGATAGCCCGGAGGTTTACTTTCAGGTTTTAACCCCTCTTCAGTTAATTTCTGTGCATGGGGGAAGGTTTGGGGCTTGCTTCATTTTCCTACATACGGTATCTCAGTTTGTCCAACACCATTTGTTGAGCAAGCAGAATTTGTCCCTTTGGATATTTCTGTGTCCTTTTTCGAAGGCTAGTTTCCTGTTGACTGGTGAATATATGTGTAGCTTTTCTGTTCGTATCCATTGATCTATATACCTCTCAGTGTACCAATACACTGCTCTCCCTTAGGGAAAAACAACAACAAAAGTTGTATGAGCCCCTATATAATGATTTTTTTTAATGGACGATGAACTATTTTCCAGGCCAGCACTATCCTATGTTTGAGCACATTGCTGCAGCCACTGTGTCAAACCATCATGCCTTATAGCCTGCGGTACTCATGTTCAGGTATAGTGTTCTGCCATTCACAAGGTTCACACTGGCCAGTTCTTTCAGAAGTGGAAGACCAGGTCCTCCTCCCTCGTCTCTGTCTGGAAACTGCTGAAGTCTACCTGCAGTGAGTGACCCAGCAGGCATTTGAACTACTGGCTGCAAAATTTCCACCATTACAGCCAAATGCAGGCCACCACAGTACAACAGACAGTAACAGCATCTTAACACCACACAAAGGCTCCTCCCTGGGGAGACCACGTGTTCAGGCAATTGCTGCTGTTACACATGTAAGTGGGGGCTACATGAAGTCGCACCATCTCCTGTGGCCCTTCCAGGAACAGGCCATTCTGCTGTTGTTTCTACTGGACTTAGGCTCAGCTGCCAACCTGCCCTCTGCACGCATTCTTCTCCTTACCCTTCCATGTCACCTTCTCTTTGCCCAAGTCAATACTGCTGGTCAGTCACCTACTGGTGGATGCTTGCTTCTGAAGTTTCTGAACCACATTTCCCCATGGTTATGAGACATTGCTGCTGCCACTGCGAGCATTTAACAGGTTACTTTACACCTTCAATGAGAAATCTAGGGGAATAGAAAGAAAGCTTCTTCTTTCTCCCAAGGAGTGGGTGGTGGTTTTGAACCGTTTCCCTTGAGGTTAGCAGCCCAATGTGTAACCCACTACACCAGTAGAGCCTTGGTGGCACTGTCCAGCAATTATTAGACTGCTAAATATGAGGTCAGGGTTTCAAACCTACCAACTTCTCCTTGGGAGAACGATAAAGCTGTTCCCATAAAAGACTGACAGCTCCAGAAGCCCTCTATAGGGTGGCTATGAGTTGGAATTTTGCGGTCATTTAGGGCTTTTTGGTGGCATGTGATTTTTTAGGGCTTTTAGGTTGTTTGTGGACGTTCAAGGTGTGTTTGGGGCATTCGGGTGGTTTGGGGTTTTTAGGGTGTTTTATAAGATTTTAGGGAGTGTTTAAGGGATTTAGGGGTGGTTTTTTAGAGTGTATAGGTATTTTTCAGCACAATATGGTGTTTTTAGTGATGTTACAGAGTTCCTTAGGGATTTTAGGGCATTTTTCATATTATATGTGTTTTTTTCCCCCAGCATTTTAGGTTTTCTTAGGGCTTTCATGGTGTTTTCAGGGCATATATGGGGTTTAGGAATGTTTAGGGTTTGGGAATCTTCTAAGGATGATTTTTGGAAGTTTCACATGTTTGGGTGGGCATTTGGTGTTTTTTTTGTGGCTTTAGAGTGTTTATGGGATCCTGTCAATTTGCAGCTTTAATTCCGCAAAGAAAAGTCAGACAGCAAGCCAGAAAGGAGCAGGAAATGAAGGGGAAGCCCAGGCCACATGTTACAGCTGCCAAGTCCGGAGAACCTAGGTGTGGTCGTTGGCTACCTGGGACCGGGAGTGGGGCTGTGCTCCTGCCCAAGGGTGCTAGGGAGTAAACCAATCTCAGCTGGACGTTTGGCTTTTCTACTAATTAGCCGACTCCATGAACTTTCCCAGGGGCAGCTGGCGAATTGCCAGGGGAACCCAGCTAGACCCCCCACACAAAAGCACAGGGATGGTTACAGGAACAGGAGGTTTCACACAGTGGATGTGCAGGGCTTGGGGTCGGGATTGGGGGCCAAGGTAAGGAAGGGGCAGCAATAAGGCCTGGTCCCAAATAATCAGACACTGAGCAATAAAAGTACAAGGACTGCCAAGAGAACATGGGGACAAAGGATGGCTGGACTTCATTTGATATCTTTGGACGTGCTGTCAGGAGAGACCAGTCCCTGAAGGGACATCAAGTCCATGAAGGACATGATGCTTGGCAAAAAGTGGAGGACGGGCAATAAAACAGCTCGAACCAGTGGCTACATCAGTGGGCATAGTAACAATGGTGAGGATGGTTCGAGACCTGGCAGTGTTTTATTTTACTGCTTGTGTTTTTCTAGAACTGTCTTTCCTGGATGCACGAGGAAGGATAACTGTGCTTGTGGGAAGCAAATGCACAGTGGGCAGCGCTTTGGCCAACATAGGTACACCACCGGCACACAGTGCCCCCTTACTTGGCATCCAAAGTGACAGGATTTGTCTTTCCCCAGAGCTCTCCAGCCCTGGGGGAAGCGGCCCTGCCTTCGGCGCACCGCCAGGGGGCAGCACTGCTGCTCTCTCACTGGCTACATCTGTGAGGACCCAGAGAGCAGCTCCTTTCTGCTGCTCTCCTCTCAGACTTCTGCCAGAAGCCTTGGCTCGTCCTGGATCCTCCCTTGATTCCCACTCTGCACCTTTGGGGACGCCCAGCCCATTAACTCTCTCCCATCCTTCCTTGCTGCCTCTTGTCCAGATGCCTGAGCTGGGCTTCAAGTAGTTGTAATGTTATGCTTAGGTGAGATGTGTTCAGCTTGTTTACTGTCTGTATACAAGAAAAGAGTTCAGCCCAAGACATCCACCCTTTTGTTCCTCTATGGAAAGCCTGTTATGTGTCATAGTCTTCTCTCTGTGCAGTGCTTTCCTCTGCTGCTGATGCTTTTACATGAAATAGGACTCGGTGTGTCACCGCTACAGGAAATTATCTCTGAAAAAATAATATGCCCAGAACTCAGAAACAGTGTCAGCTTGCATCTGGCATCATGGAAGCATCATGGGTGTGTTTCCATTCATTCGCTCCTGAGTGTCACATGTTAAACTCAGTGCATAGCATAAACAGCAGCAGGCACAAACTGAGACAAAGCACACCCTTTGCTGTGAAGCACATTCCGACTCCTGGCTGCCCCTGTGCCACAGAGTAGAACTGCCCCGCAGGGGCTCCCTAGCTGTCATCTTTACAGAGGCACATGGCCACACCTCCCTTTTGGGAAGCCACTGGGTAGGTTTGAACTTCAGGGTTGTAGTAGTTGATATTGTAGAGCCCTGGAGTCAGTTCGGATTCATAGGGGCCTGTGCACTAGAGAGAGAAACAAAGCCCAGTCCTGCGCCATCCTCGCACTTGTTACTGTATTTGAGCCGATTCTCGCAGCCACGGTGTCAATCCACCTAAGTAAGGGTCTTCCTCTTGTTTGCTAACCCTCTGCCAAAAATGATGCCCTTCTTGCAGGACTGGTTCCACCATAGTAATATGTCCAAAGTACCTGAGACAACGTCTCCGCATCCTCTTTCAGATCTCCTGCCTTTAGTTTGTCAGCTCACTTCGATGGAGTCGATGCTGAGCCATAGCGACTCTATGAGATCAGAGCAGAACTATCTCTGTGGGTTTCCCAAAGGCTAACTCTATGGGAGTAGAACGCCTCATCCTTTTCTTCTGAGGACTGACTGGTGGTTCCCCACTGCTGACATTACAGTTGACACCCTAGGCATAAGGTACTATGCCACCAGAAGTCCCTTGCCCCTGTGCAATAACCAACACCACCTACACACAAAACCCACCCCTTCTCTGTCAGTTTGATGTATGGTGATGGCTTGAGTTGCTATGAAATTGGAAGCTACTAGGGGGAACCCGACAAAAACTACAATTTTTTCAAAACTATGCATTTAAATTTTTTATCCCCTTCATAGTACTCTCCATTACACTTCACACATTTGTCTAATCTGTGATTACATTCTTGGAAACATTTTTCAAACTCAGCAGTTTGGGTGACACCCTTGTTTTTTCCCCCCCTCTTCTGTGTTGTCAAACCACTGTCCTTCATTCATGGAAACAGAAAGAAGTCACATGGAGTGAGTTCAGGTGATTAGGATATGAGGGACAAGAGAGGCATGCTTTTTTGGGGGATGTTTTCATACTGTTATTTCTTTTCTCTTTTTTTATAATCAATTTTTGGGGCCTCATACAACTCTTATCACAATTGATACATACATCATATTTGTACATTCATTGCCCTCATCATTCTGAAAACATTTGCTCCCCACTTAATCCGCTGGCATCAGCTGATAATTATTCCCCATCCCTCATGAACCCTGAATAATTTCTAAATTATTATTTTGTCTTATCTTACACTATACAATATCTCCCTTCAGCCACTTTTCTGTTGTCTGTCCCCCAGGGAGATGGTTATATGTAGATCCTTGTAATCGGTTTCCCCTTTCCATTCCTCCCTCCCTCTACCCTCCTCGTATCGCCACTCTCACCACTGGTCCTGAAGGGATCATCCGCCCTGGATTCCCTGTGTTTCCAGTTCCTATCTGTACCAGTGTACATCCTCAGGTCTAGCTAGATTTGTAAGGTAGAATGGGGATCATTTTAGTTGTGGGGGAAGAAGCATTTAGGAGCTAGAGGAAAGTTGTATGTTTCATTGTTGCTACAGTGCACCCTGACTGGCTCCTCTCCTCCCTGCTACCCTTCTGTAAGGGGATGTCCAATTATCTACAAATGAGCTTTGGGTTTTCACTCCACACTCCCCCGTATTCACAAAGATATGATTTTTTTGTTCCGATGATGTCTGATACCTGATTCTTCCGACACCTCGTGATCACACATGCTGGTGTGCTTCTTTCATGTGGGCTTTGTTGCTTCTCAGCTACATGACCACTTGTTTAACTTCAAGCTTTTAAGACCCCAGAATGTATAACTTTTGATAGCCGACCACCATCAACTTCAGTCACCACATTTGCTTATGCACCCATTTGCCTCCAGCAATTGTGTTGGGGAGGTGAGCATCCCGGAATGCCACTTTAATACAACAAAGTATTTTTGCATTGAGGGAGTACTTGAATGGAGGCCCAATGTACATCTGTTACCTTAATACTAAACCTATAAATATATGCATATAGATCTATTTCCCCATCGTTATACATAAATATATTTACATATGCACATGCCTTTATTTAGACCTCTATAAATGCCCTTTGCTTCCTACCTCTTTCCTTGATTTCCTTTTACTTTCTGATTGTCCCACTCTCATGTTCAGCCTTCATTTGTGTTTCAGTAATTCCTCTAGGTTACATTACTCTTGGTTACACTCTACCAAGCCTCCCACACCCTCCTCACCATCTATTTGGATCACTTGGTGTTCCCTTGTCCCTGGGTTTGTTAACAGCACTTCCTTTTTCCCTACACCCCCCTTTCCCATCTCCCTCCCCCAGCTGTCAGTCCCATTGTTTTCTCCTCCAGATTGTTCATCCAGCCTATCTCATTTAGACAGACCTGTGGAAATCATAGCATGCACAAAAACGAGACAGAGCAAACCCAAGCAACAAAATGAAACAAAAGAACAACACCACCACCAACAAGCCAATGACAAAAAGCAAAACAAAACACAAGAAAGAAAAGCTTTTAGTTAGTTCAAGGACTGTTTGTTGGCCTTTAGGAGTGTTTTCTCATAGAGTATGATGGGTCAGCTAGCCCAGGCCCCAAAGTCTATTTTTGGTATTCCCTGGGGACTTCGTTGCTCTGTTCCCCTTCCTGTTCTGTTGTACACCCTTAGTATTTTGCCTCGGTGTGCTGGGATCAGATCGGGCGATAGAGGCATGCTGTTTTTTTTTGTGTGAGCAGGTGCACTGTCATGGTGGCAAAACCAGTCCCCTGTCTACCACTAATCAGTCCTTTTTATTTTAAATAAATCATTTTATTGGGGGATCTTACAGCTCTTGTAACAATTCATACACCAATTTGTATGAAGCACATTTGTACATACATTGCTATCATCATTTCCAAACATGTTCTTTCTCCTTGAGCTCCTTTTTTCCCCTCCTCCCACCCACGTGAACCACTGATACTTTATACATACTTTTTATTTTTATATTTTACACCTCTGCTGTATCCCTTCACCCAAACTTCTGCTGTTTGTTCCCTTGGGTGGTGGAGTGGGGCTGTATGTCCATCATTGAGATTGGTTTCCCCTTTCTTCTGCTTCTCCCCCCTACCTTCCCTCGTGGTGTTGCTACTCTCAGTATTGGTCCTGAGGGGTTTATCTGTCCTGGATTCTGTGTGTCGGAACTTCTAGTCAATAGCAGTGTGCAAGCTCTGGTCTAGCCAGACAACTCAGACCTTCTTACACAATATCTTCAGAACCTCTATATAGGAAGCTTGATTAACAGTCTGACCTAGTGCAATGACTAAGCTCCAAATGCACTATCACCCTCACATCAACAAAACCAAACAAATGAGCATCTTCTTGAAGTTTGAGTTCACTTGACGAGGTGTATTTGAGTGAGGTGATGATGGCGTCTTACACTGACTTGATTTATGTTTGCATTCTGGCTTGTGAGAAGAGCACAAGTTCTTGTCACCAGCAATGACCTTGGGAAAAAAGTGTGGGTGCACTAGCTCAGAGCAAGTTGCCAGATGCCTGCCCAAACAGGAGAATGTATATTTTGAAATGTGTACCCAGTGGAGCTTTGTACCGCTTGGTTTTTTGGCGGGGGTGGGGTGGGGGTGGGTGGAAGGCCGGCTACTCCTTTGTAGGTTAGATAATCTGAGATGTGCTATTTGAAATTTCCTGGGGCCAGTTTTAGACAAAACTAGAAAAGTTAATTTTGCTGTATGGAAAAATCTGACAGTCTGGAAGTATCTAATTTTCCTCACATGCCATCATTCCCCTAGTAGCATTATTCTTAGTTAAAGCTCTCCTCTGTTCCTCCTTAGGGTTTCCCCCACTACCTGATGTTCCTTTTCTCCTACTCATCATCAAGGGACTTGTGTCCAAAGTGAGGACAGCAAATAAGAGACCCTCCTGACTCTCTGTTAAGAAGGGTGCTCTGGTGCATGCGTGTGTTTATGTGTGCACATACAATCGCATTTGAATTTTGTTGGAAGAGGCTTCATAGAGACAGAGAGTGACATGGTTAGAGCTGCTGCACATGTAGAGCACTGTACTCTATGGTGTTCTAATTCAAATGCATGTAAGGTCCAAGAGAGGTAATAGAAGCAAGTGACCAGGGTCAGGGAAGGCAGTAGGAGGAACTGAGGGAGCCTGAATGCCTCACACCCTGCCAGTTTCACTGATTCTTGGATGGGAGAGTACCAACCTAGTGCTGTGAAATCTTCGCAGTTTTCAGAGGCTTGGGGGATTTAAATTTTGTATGTAAAAAATAGACATCTAAATGCTTGTAATTTATTGATTTCGATAAACACACTGAATGCCAGTACGCAAGTCAAACAAACCAAGCTGACAGCCATCGATTCTTTGCCAACTCATAGTGACCCTATTAGACAGGGTAGAACTGCCCCTCAGTTCAGCTCCCAGCCCTGGAGGCCCACCAGTTCCTCGTTATTATCATGAGGAATACTATTTTCACAAGAGCATTACATACCCCTAGAGACTAAACCATAAAGCCATATAGGCTTTGACCATCAATTCTGATATGCTTTTTCCTCAAACTGATGGGTCATTTGATGGAATCCTTGTATTACTTCCCTAACATAAAAATTAATCAAGCAAAGGAGATTCAGTGCTCAGTACTACAGCCCCCTATTTAGAGATTAACTCTTAAAAACCACCACCACCACCACCACCACCACCACCACCACCGCCACCTTATCTATGTTGATAAAAACTTGAGTAGGCTGTATAAATATCTCAAGTATTTAGGATAAAATGGATTCTTATTCTACTGTCACATATTTAGTTTGAGTTATGTGTTTCCATCTGAACACAAATTAAATAGACCTCATTGACATCTTTTCAAAATGCCATAAAAATTAAATGATTACCTTAAAAGATACTCAGTATAATTAGGCATCAGAAAAATGTACATCAACACTAGAGCGAGATAGTGTTTCAACCCATCAAGATGACACTAGCCAAGAATATTAAAAATACCATTGAGTGCTGGAAGAATGAACAGATTTGTGTCAGAAGAACAGTCTGAAAGGTCCTTAGAAGCAAGCACGGGGAGACTTCACATGCTTTGGATATGTTATCAGGAGATGCCAGTCCCTGGAAAAGGCTGAAATGTTAGGTTCAAGTATAACAACAGTTTTGAAGATGGTGTAGGACTGCGCAGTGGTTCATTCTGCCTTGAGTTGGAACTGACTCAATAGCACCTAATGCTAAAAGCTAGATGCTTTTGATCCTAAATGAAAAGTGGATGGTCCAGCCTCCATACCAGCTACGTGGACAACTGCCCCTCCCCCCAGAAGAATTTACTTTAGAAGACGGCACTGAACCTGTAGCTAGGGGAGATGGACATGTCTGATCAGAGCACACAGGGGCAAATGAAGGGGGAGGAAGAGAGTGGAGCACACACTGGTCCACCAGGCTTGGAGGATGATTTTGGCACTCTGAACAGCCAATGTACAGAGTGGACCATATGGCTGATCCCACTATGAGACATGCCATCCCTTGCTGGCCCAGAACACTATGGGGACAATACCGGAGACTCTGTGTTGGGACTGACCCGACTGGCCCTCCAACACGGAGGCAAATCACTAAAAGCATGCAGCAGAGCAACCATGAGAGCAGAGCGGGTAGCCCCTGAGGGAGTACAAAGGACAGACTCTGGGGCCAGAGCAAGATACGCCATCAGACCTGACTGAAGGACACACCTATAGAAAAAAAAAATCAGACCTTGATCTATTTACAGGTTTTTCTTTCTTAAAAAATTTTTTTGTCTTTTAATTAATTTACTCTTTTATTGATCATTGGTTTTCTGTTGTTGTTTTTTTGTCATCACAGTGTTCTCACCCATCGCCTATCTTGCTATGGTTTGATTTTTGGTGCATATTATTATCTCAACAGATCTATCTAGATAAGATAGGCTGGAAGAATAGTCTGGAGGAGAAAACAACAGGACCAATGGTTCCCGGGGACATGGGAGAGAGAGAGGAGGGGGTAAGGAGGTGATGCTGACCAATCCAGCGACAGGGGAGCAACAAGTAATCCAAAATCCGTCGCAAGGAGGGTGTGAGAAGCCTGGTAGGTATTCAGCAAGGGCAATGTAACCAAGAGAAATTACTCAAACCCAAGTGAAAGCTGAGCATGATAGTCGGACAAGAGGAAAGTAAAAGTAAATAGAGGAAAGAACTAGGTGACAAAGGGTATTTCTAGAGGTCTACATACTGGCATGTACATATGTAAATATATTTATACAGGAGGGTTCGTAAATAGATCAACGTGCATATATTTATAGACTTAGTATTAAGGCAGTAGATGGACATTGCCAAATACTTACTCAATGCAAGAAGACGTTATATTAAATTGGCATTCCATGATGAACACCTTTCCAACATGATGGTTGAAGAAAAATGTGTGCACTAGCAAATGTGGTGAAGAAAGCTGATGGTGCCTGGCTATCAAAAGTTATAGCATCTGGGATCTTACAGGCTTGAAAATAAAGAAGCGGCCATCTAGCTCAGAAGCAACAAAGCCCACATGGAGGAAGCACACCAGCCTGTGTGACCATGAACTGTTGAAGGGATCAGATATCAAGCATCAAAGAACACAAAAATCATGTCATTGTAAATGAGGGTGAGTGCAGAGTGGAGACTCAAAGCCCATTGGTAGGTAACTGGACACCCCCTTCCTGAAGGGATGTGGGGAGGAGATAAGCCAGTCAGGGTGCAGGGTAGCAACAATGAAACATGTTTCCTCTAGTTCCTAAATGCTTCCTCCCCCCACTATCATGATCCAAATTCTACTTTACAAATCTGGCTAGACAAGGGGATGTACAGAGAGATCGCCTTGGAGATTGGGTGGATGTTCCCACAGTAGCGTGGAGCCTCACAAGTGGTGGTCAGGCGTTTCCCCCAGTCACTTGTAGGACCTCAGGATTTAGGCTGGGGATGCCCCCACTTTTTATAGGGGAGAACAACCTGTGGCCTGGTGTGTGGGAGAGGACCAGCGTGAATTCCCCAGCTGCTTGCCACACCAATAAGTGGGGGGTGGGAGCTCCCTCAGTTGGGCCTTCAGGTTTGCCCTAGGCAGAGGGGAGTGGCCTGGAGACAGCTATTGTCTTGTGATGGGAAAGAGAGTGAAAGGAGAGGAAAAAGAGAGAAAGAGGAAGACACAGACTGGGGCAATAATGCCAACCAGACTGACAACCACTCACCCACACACAACTAAAATGCACAGAGTAAACAAAGGTGACAACAGTAAAAAAAAAAAAAAAAGAAAAGAAAACAACTAAAAAGGAGAACCAAATCTGTGGAGGCTGTGGTAGGAAGTAGAGAAGAGCTAGATGGAGCGGAGAAAAGCAGAAAACCTGTAAGAAGAGTCCAATAAAAGGAAAAAGAGAGAAGAGAAAAGGAAGGAGAAGGAGAGAGTATTTTTTAAATGGTTAAAGAAATAACTGACCCTGTGTTATGCTGTGTGTAGCTCTGACTCGTCCTGTGTGCAGTACTGTCTTAGGGGTCAGGCTGCCCACTAGGAGGACAGGGTTGCCCTAGGCAGAGTGTAGGGCTCTGGAAACCAGCAGTGGTATGTGCAAGCAATGAGAGGGAGCAGAGAGAATCGTACAAGCTAAGAGAGAGGTGAAGAAAGCAAAGACAGAAAGAGGAAAGAAAGAAAAAGAGAATAAAGAGAATGAAGGAAATAAATCCAACTGAGTTCACTAAGGTTGGCTGTGATGGTAAAGAGCAAGGAGAGAGAGAAGGAGGAAATAAAGTATAAAGTAGTAGCTGATCCCTGATTGCTTGGATGAGGGGCCAGAGGGGTTTAGACACTGCTCCAACATGGCAGGTCAGTGTGCCCTTTTAATGCCGGGACCCAGTGGTGCTGGGCAGAATTGCCCTAGTTGACGAGATCACCTTAGAGGCATGACGGAGGTTTCTTCAACGGTGCAGCGCACTGTAGGTGTTTGTCCCAGGTGCCTTGTGTGGTGTACAGCACTCCCACACAGGGCAGGCTGGAGTGCCTCCTGCTATTTGGGTTGATTTGCCCTAAGCGGAGGGAAGTGACCTGGAAGCCTTTAGTGGCATATGAGAGGAGAGAGTGGGAGAGAAGAGGAAAAAGAGGGGAAAAGGGGAAAAAAGAGGGATAAAGAAGAAAGCAAGTAAATAAAAGCCCAACACCAACCTGAGCACGTTGAAACTGAGTGCGGTGGAAAAGTTAGAAGGGCTAGTGAATAAAGTGAGAATAAGTAGAGCAGTGGGTAAGGAGGTAATGATACTTGATCACCTGTCCTTGAGGCCAGAGGAATTCCAACTCTTCCTCAAGGTCACGGGGTCATGGACTTGTAAGGTTTCTCTCTCTGGCCTAAATTCCAACCCCAGTCCTTGGCTCCCCGCGAGAAAAATTTCATGCGGAAGCCAGGCTCGTGATCCAAGTGAATTTAATGAGAGTTAAAAGAAGCTTCAGGTTTTACAAGGCACCCATAGGATTCCTTTGACCATGGGGCCTGGCAGAGACTGCCTCAGGTCATGCAAGGATCTCTCTCCTCCCAGGAAGACGACCAGACCACCCCTCTCCCTTCTGGTTCCTGCCTTTTCAAGGGTTCCCCGGGAGGCTGGTGAAGGACCCCAGGTCAATCCCATTGGCTAAACTGCAATCATCTGGCCCAGGTGGGCTGCTCCAGGTGCAACATCCATCGGAGCCCACGGGCAGGAAAATCCAGCTTTCCTATGCTGGCTCTCCTGGGCATGCGTTAATGGACTTTCCCATCCCTGATGTAGGGTTCCACAGATGCTGTGTGAGATTACTTCAAAAGCAAGATCGCGCCCGTGGCCAGGGGTCACTTGGGTGCTGGAGTACCTGCCTTGTGCTGCATGTAGCACTGCAGCAGGGGCTGGGAGGGGGCACTGGGGGGCTCCCTCAGCCCCGTCTAGGGCTCCAAGACCGGCAGGGCCTCCCCAGCTATGTGTAGAATCACTGAGAGGGAAGCTTGTTGTCCTATCTAGACTGCTGATGCTTCCTAGATCAGAGGATTTTCTTTTTTATCCCTCTGGCCAGCTAGAATGAAATTGTCTCCCACAGTCTCTGGGCTACAGCTCAGTGCTGTTTAAGGCTGACACTGCTACAGCGGGTCTTTGTTATGGTAAAAGCTGCCAGGCCCTGTGGCTGAGTTCTGGCATTCCTTAGCTAGGTTGCTTCTTATGCTGATTTATGTTAAGGGACTCCCCTATGTGGTGCTTGGAGCTGAGCAACCAGACTTGGGTTTGAGTTTTAAACCAATCATTTATGTTTCACCCTTAAAAAAAATTCTACTTGTGATGTGCTCAGATTTGGTGGCTGTCAAGCTGACCCCCAGAGGGGGAGATGCAGCTTATCAGGGGGGTTGTTTACTAGTCGGCCAATTGGAACTAAATTTGCTCCCTGGACTCCCGACTTTCTGCCTTTTTCTCCCACACCATGATCTTCCTAAGGTAATAATATATTTTTTCTTCTACTCTAAATTATGGCTACCCACCACCAACCCCTGACCGTGAGCTCAAGGCATCCAACCGCATGGAGAGCTCAGTGTGGGGTTCCCCTCGTGTCTGAGATTCTGCCCCCTCTCAGGGCGTCCACCTGCAGGGATCCCTGCTCCAGGCAAGGGCATATCTGGCACCTGCCACTTCGTCAAAATTATAGTGCTTTAAAGCATTCTTGGTTTGCTTTGTGAGTGGAAATCCCACAAAAGAAGGGGTTCAGGAGAAACCCTGTTACCCTAGTTCTAATTTCAGAACTCCACCTCCCCGTTTCCTTCACCTAATTTCCTATTTTTCTGGTCTGGCAGCAGGAGCTCCAGATAGATGGGTCCTATCTGGTCGCCATTTTCTCTGAATCCCTCCATCTATTTTTTTTACACTCTTAAAAAGTACAAAACATTTACTCTACAAGCGCAAACAGATTTTCAAAAGCAGGGAAAAACCTGAACGTTCAGTACATGGTTCAATCGTCTTTTCATCTCTGTGCCCTAACTATGCTGAGCTCCATGGAACTGCATGGAGGGGAGCTATTCTGGCGTCATCGAGCCAAGTGAGTGTTTTGAATTACCTCAAGTGAATATTTGACTGGAAAGCATAGGGTGTAAAAAAACCCTGAAATCAGTTGGTGCACATCCATCACAAAGAACAGGGCCTTGTACTTAAACCTTTTTTCTGAAAATAAGCAGCCATCTAAGTGAGATATCAACTAAGGCCGCCCAGAACAAGCAGCACAGCCAGTGTGATGCCAGGGTGATAAATAATAGAATCTCAATCTGCAGGTATGAACAAGAATCAGAGCTTAAGTTCGGAACACCCAGTTTGCAAAAGGACTCAAATTCACATGCTGGGTGAATTCCCTCTGACCACAGTCCATGGACATGAACAGATACAGTTAAGTTCAAATGTAACACCTGATCATTTGATCTCTTCAGACTAATTTTAATTTGGTTCCAGTTTTTAGTATTTTTCACTTTCTGTTCGATTGAGGTTTTTCTCTCTTTTATCATTGTTAGTTTTTCTTTTCTACTTGTTTCTTGATTTTGTTTTGTATTTTTTTTTAATACATATGAAATCCAGGAGAGGTAAATCCAGAGAGACACTAACAGAATTAACAATCACCTAGGGACAGGCAGGGAAGATTTGGGGGAGTGAGGGGGGGGCTAACAAAAATGAATATAAAAGAAGGAAATGATGTAAACCTGATTGTGGTGAGGATTACACAAATCTTAATATGACTGAAGTATTGAATGATATATGTGAATTATATGAGAATTAAAATAAAACAAAAGCTGAGGTCAGAGATAGGGCAGCAATTTAGCCCTGAATCTCTTGGTGAAGATTGAATGTCATTTTGTGCCAAGAGCCCATTTTTCCACTCATGAAGTTTGGGGAACCGGCCATGCTCCTTCATCACTTTTCTTACCTCAATAAATGGGTACAGTTCACTCTTCTCCCTTTTCTTCTCTGTCACATACTTTGCAGCAGTCAGGGGAACAGAACTTACAGTCCTGAAAGGGATCCATGAGTGTTAGTCCAGGTAGACTAGAGAAACAAATCCACACTCAGATGTGTATAGGAAAGACCTTTATATACAAGAACAGTTGTATATTGAGAAAGCATTCCAGCCCAACCAAGATCAAGTCCATAAGTCCAATATTAGCCCATGTCTGATATCAATCTATAATGTTCTCTTCAGACTCATGAAACACCTTCAATGACCCCAAATGCAGGAAGATCACAGGTCAGTAGTTGCAAAGTCTTCTGCATCCAGTGGTGGTAGAAGCATCTCAGCTTTGGCAGGGTCTCCATGTGGCTCCTCCAGTTCCCAGGGCATGGGTTCTATCAGTGTGGTGCCATGTGTCTTGTTAGTAGGACATCTCTCAGGGAATGAGCAGAAAGATAGTCTCCTGCCTCCAAGGAGGAAATACCAGATTTCCCAGAACCCTGACGGGAAGGCCAGGCCCACAAAGAGGCCTCATTGGCCATAACCCAATAGAGAGACTAGAGTCTACCCCTTCACTCTTAATCCTCTCAAGTCCCAAATTGACACCAGATTGTATAACTACAACAGACCACCCCTTGTCCATTTGACATTTTCACAAAATTCTTTAGCCGTATATAATTTCAAAACAATAATAGAATCATATCAGTATCTAACAGTATAATATGAAAATGCATACATTTCACTCCGTGCCACCCTCCTTTAAACATAATATTCTGTAAGTGATGAAACAAAAATATCCTATGCTTAACAATTGCAGGTAAGGTACACCCACATATTAATCCTATAATTCTATGAATATATTCCAGTATCTATGAAATCTTGCAAGCTAGCCACTTCACGCCTTTATCTGGCCCATTTTGGCTATCCAGTTTCTCTACTGCCTACTTACATCAACCCAGTGCTCTGAGGAGACAATCATATTCTTCAATATAAAGAGTCTTCATGCCAGTTGGAACCTTGTGAAGTCCACATCCACAAGAAAGTCAAAGCAGGACAGTTCGTCTATACAGTCTGCAGCAGTATATACCAGTGCACAGGCTCAACATTCTTCTCTTCATCTGGTCGGGTTCGGGTCAAGTCAATGTGGGCTCCCTCTCTTGGCCTCACCTCAGTGTCCATTGGTCGCATTGCCTTTAGGCCTTGGCCCCATCACCAATTCTCCACAACTCTAGTCCCCTCAGAGTAGGTCATGGACTTCAAACGAGTCAACCTGCTCTCATCTTCTTCTCTACTGCCTGTAAACCAGGTCCACGAGTGTCAGTGGTCAGAATGAACCCGCTGCTCTATTGCTGCTATTCTGCCACTTTCACTCAACAAGCAGATCCAGGTGGTCACCTAGCAATCACTTCAGGCTTCTACAGGCTCCCTTGAATGTTCAGTACTAGAAAGGAGTTTCTTCAGGCTTTGAGATTTTTTTCCAGTTTCTGACAAAAACCACTATTCAAAATTCAAATATTACAAAAGTTCCCTTTTAATGCACATGAAGCTCTTCCTCACAGTGGGAGCAGTGCACAGAAACGGACCTTGATGCTGGGCTGCTCTGTGCGTGCTTTGGTCAGTTGGGAGCTGCTGATTCACAGATTCACTTCACGTGGATGAAGATGCTTGTTTGCTTCCCCGTGAGTTTATCGCGCTTCAACAGAGAAGAACCCTGTTCTTGGGTTTTGCCTCTGCCTTGCTCCTAGCACCGCTGGAATAGAAAGATTACAAATGATTTTTTTTTGTTGTTGTTTTAAAAAACAGAAAAGAAATGCCGTGTACCTGTTAGGTAAGTAGAGGCAGAACTGAGGGTGGTCGCTGTGCATGCCAAACCTCCTCCCCATCACAGACAGTTGAAAGCTGCTTCAGGCTGGAAAGATGCACACATTTAGGTCCTTGTGACAGGAAGCAGGTCAACCTGGGCGGGCCCCCATCTAGACCAGGTGGGCTTAATTCAGTCAATGGGGTCAAACAGTACCGTCAGCCATGCCTACCAACAGGGTATGGGTGGGGGCCTCCCACCAGCTGTCATGCAACCCAGCGCGCGTGGGCTGTCCAGTCCGCCCCCACCCCCCACGAGCATATTTGCCTCTTCTATCCTTTATAAAGTCACTTGGATCACAAACTAGGTTTCTGCGTCAATTGGTTCTTGTGTGAAGCCAAGGACAGAGGTACATTTCTCCCAGAGAGAGCCCTCACATAACCAAATCAGATTATAGCCTTCAGTGTTAGGGTTCCAACGAATTTTGGGGGAATATCTCAAGTGGTAGTGGTAAGGACACAACTCAATCCATATTATCTCTTTATTTTGCTCAGCCAGATGCTTGCCCTTTGAGCCTGAATTGTTGCAAGGCTTATTACCCCATCAAGTGTTCCCAGAGCAAGCCCTAAATGGGCAGTAGTCACACACAAGGAAGATTTGCAGGGGACACTGTTAAGAATGATTAATGCTTAAGTGTTCCTTGTCTCCCCAAATGTACCATCTGGCAGAAAATTTCTTAGATCTCTCTCCTGGGAGAGATATACCTCAGCTCTTGAATAACTCTCCTGGTCATAGAAGTCAAATTCCAAGCTTTTCATCCAACATTCATAAAGCTAAATAAATGTTACATAAACCTAAGTTCTCTATCTTGGATAAGACAAAGTAAAACCATGACTTGAGAAGGTTTTCATTGAGGACAGAGACAACTTCAGATATTCTAAGCCTATGAAATTGGTCATGATTCAGGCAACTTGCCAAGGAAGCAGGTAATACCTAGGTGGGAGGTGGAATGAATAAGAACTTGCACTAAGATTCCATTCCATCAGGTGCAGCTGGTGACTTTGGAGGCCCAGAGCAGGCAGTGGGAGAGAGAAGACCAGAGCAGGGGAGGGATGTGATGAGCTGGAGGGTAGAGGGAGGGATTATGTGTTGTTCTGCTGTCACCTCCCACCCCACTGTGACCCTTTAGTGATGTGGGCCCAGGTTTGTGATGCAAGTGGTTTTGAAGGCAGAGGGGACTCAGAGTGCTCAGTTGCCTGAGTGCAACCGCTGTATCCAGAAGATGGAGGAGATTCTCTTTCTGCTGGAACAGAAAAGTGCTTCCTGGCTGACCTACCAATACCCCACCTGGTTCACTGTTTTGACCTTGGGCATCCTGTATGGAGTGGGTTGCTTCTTCCTGGTCCTCCCCTTCCTTCCAAATACTCCACCTGTGCGACCACCCAGGAAAAGGATAAAGGTAAGAAATTCTCAACCCAGCCATAGGAGAGATTGATTTTTCCTTGTTTTATAAATTTTTCCTTTCGTAATTAATTTCCTGATAGGGGAAATCTCAAGAAAGAAGAGACCATCAGCCCTGGCTTTGGAATGTTGATGAGGGCTGGTGCGTCCTTACTCACTGTTAGGACTTTGTTCACTGCATTGGTATCATTTTATCCTTGCCGGCTTATGTTGATTTTCATTATTTCTGTTGGCTTTCCCTGTTTGTGAAGCACAGGAGGCGTGGATGCATCATGATCATGGCCACAAGGGTTGACAGAGTTGCAGGTGGAGAGATCTCATGGCAGAGGGAGGGATTGTGAGATCAGCAGTGTGGAGAACTTCCCCATCGGGAAGCTAGGGAGTGAAGGGGGATTGATTTCAAGACGAAAAAATGAAGGAGGCCAGAGGGGACAGAGAGCTTTAGACCTGACTGTGATTACCCAACTCCTTTTGAAGGCAATTTAACCATGGAGGGGGGGGGGGTGTTGTTCTAAAATGGATATGGTAATCATTGATTGTACCATTGCCCTTGATCTGATTGAATGACTGAACTATTGACTCGTATGATATGTAAATCATTTGCCAGTAAGATGAGCATTCAAAAATATTTCTCTTTGAAGATCTCAGACCTCCCATCTCTAGTTGTTATAGAGGGCAATAGGTAAAAATCCCCAATATAGTGACGCAGTGGCTAAGGACTAGATGACTAGACATTTCAAAGGGCAGCTCTCATCACTGGGTCCTCAGTCTCTTTCCTTGAGCTCCAGTCTCTGGGCCAAGGCTCCTTTTCTGTCTGGGCTAATTGAGAAAGCATGGCTGACCCCGGGGAGGAAGTGGTCAAGGGCTGGCCCAGAGCTTCAGCCTCCATAATCAAAATCTTGCCCACCAGAACACTGAGTGCTGAGAGTGTGTGCTCTCCGTGAGCAGAGGAAGGCTGACGGAAGAAATGCACTCTAGGTCTCACACAGAAGCTGGTTTCTGGGCTTTAGTCATTCCATGGAGATTGTCATTCTTCTAATCACCAGTAAATGCCTGCAGTTTGTCACAAAGAACAGATGCAGGATTGGATTCCAGCCTGACTTCCTCTCTTGTGCCCCAGCCTCAGGTGGAGACAAGGAGAAGCAGCAGGTCAAGGGACAAAGGTGACGCTCTGAAAGGTAAGGTTCTGCCCATTCAACCAAGCTCTGTAAGCTCTCCTGTCCCCTCCTCTGCAGGATGCCAGTGGCAACAGCCCGTCTCAATCAGTTAATAATCCTGAACAAAAGGATACTGTGGATGGAAACAGAACCCAGATATTTCCCAGATGTACAGGAGGGGCCTAGGATGGGATGAAGGCTGGCCAAGGTAGGACCCAGTAGGGGGCAGTGGGGGTGTCAGGAGCAGATTCTGGTGGATTTGGAGGTGGAACATTGAGGGGTAACTGCGATAAGCTGTGTAACTTTGCCAAGGTTCAGATTGCTCACTGAGACCCCACAGACAATATTGGAAACCGATGCTGCTTGAAATGCCAAAGCACCTCCTGCCCGTGGGAGTAAGCTATCATTTGACCTTGAGCTCTGGAGAGTCCAACGTCCTAAGTGCACAGCCCGTGTGACATTCCTTTCGGTCCTCTGGGAGGGCTGCACCATAACGGTTCTCTTGATTTCCAGTTTTCCGAAGCTTCCTGCAAGAACTATATGGCGCTCAGAACCTGCGTTTGCGTCTTAGGCAGAAGTAAGTAACCTTCCTGCTTCACCGCGGGGTGCATCTTCCAACCAGGGTGCCTGTGTGGCCTCGGGCTGCAGAGCAGCTGGGATGCGCTGGTTTGGGGGACACTTTCAGGGATGGGCAGAGAATGACAGGAGTCCCGGGCAGTGGGGTGGGGCAGGAAGAGCAGGCCATCAAGGCTTGGGGAGGGGCTGAGCTTGCACCGACCCTTGCTAGCCTGCTAGGTCTCTTGCCCCTTCAGTCCTGGCTGTAATCTGGTCCTTCTGTCTCCTGCAGCCACTTGGGAAACCCACTTGACACTGGCAGCTTTGGTCAACAGAAAGCTCAAGCCCTCTCTGGTAGCTGGCGAAATAGAGGTACGGCTGAAGTCCACGTCGGTACGCGCGCCCCACACGGTTCTGCGGCTCATCCATTCCGGACACCTAGGTCTCAGAACTCCACCCTTCCACGGGCCCAGATGTGCATCTCAACTTCTCATGTCTTACCCGCCTTGAGTCAATCACCAGACTGCGCACATTCCCATGAACCTGACAGTCTTTCACCCACACCACTGGCTCTTCCCTCACCCAGTGCCAAACTCCCGGATTCAAAGGCCTACCTGCAGCCTCCAAGCACTCTCTGGGACTCACCAGCCCCGCACCCCACAGGGACTCATTCTCAGAATGACTTGTTGGCAAGGCCCAGGCAGAGCCCATCTCCACACAACCGCTGCTCCACACCTGCCATGGCAGCCATCACAAGTCAGGATCCCACAGGCCTCCCTACTGCCTCCCCACCCCAGTGTTGGGCAGCTGCCAAGAACTTACAGCTTCCCTCCTTGGAATACTTTGGGTCTCTGAAAGAGCACTCTACCTGGCACCCCCAAGAAGACACCTTTCGGGAAGGACCCACAAAGAGGCAGGGGGAAGTAGGGAGGCCCACCTTGCTCAACCCCAATGTCCACAAGCTGCTGGAAATAGAAATCACAAAGGCAGAGAAATGGAATATTTGGGAAGAAAAAGGAAAGGGTGTATCAGAATACCATCTGCAGGCCTTAAATATGTTGAAGGCACTCGATGGGGAGCAGATCACTGCACCTCCCCAGCCCTTCTGGAATGCCAGCATCAAAGCAGAGCAGATACCCAGCGCTCAGAAGCATTTTCCACAAAAATTCAGTGAGTTTTTCTGGGGTCTACCTTTTCTGCACAGCGAGTCTCTGGCAGCTGCTCTCAGGGTCTCTGGATCCACCCTAGAGTTTCCCACTGTCTTATTTAATGAAATTCCTAATGCCTTACCAGCTCAAATGCAAGCTAAAGAGTACCCACTCTAGTTGCAACGTCACTCCTTGCCCTACACTGAAGGCCGATTCCAACTTTTACTTCCAACTGCATGCCAAGCCCAGGCCCCACCGCCGGCTACAGTCCTGACTCCGCCCGGTCCACAGCCCCGTGGCCCACTCGCAGTACCTTTTCCTCCTCCTCACAAGAGTCCCTGTGATGAATCCTGTCTTACCGTCCACACTAAGTCCCAATCACGCATTCCAAATTCACTTCAACAGCTGGAAAGCCATTTTTTAAAGAAACAACAGGAAAGTGAGAGTTCTTTACCCTTTATGATACCACCACCCCAGGAAGCTTTTTGTCTTCGCAAACCCACTCATCCCCAGGACAATCAGAAGGTCCAGACCCCAAAGACAGAACCCAAGCTTCCTGACTGCTTGAAGCAATCGGAGCTCCACCGCCAAGAGAACTTCCCTCAATTGCAGGGGCCCCTCGGCAATGGGACTCTTGAGTCTCTGACACTAAAGCAGCCTCAGGAAAAATGGCCAGGGACTTGTCTGGATATGAAGCAGCCCGAATGCTCCTGCTCAACACCTGGAGACAAGCAGGGGAAGAATGTAATGAAGACGGTGTCCCCAGGAAGATGCACACACCCTGGACCGTCGCTTGCGTGCTGCAGAGCCGGTGTCCAGCTGAGGAACAACTCGGTCAATGGACAAGGGAATTACTTGAGGAAAATATCCAAATGTAATCTATCTCTCTGTAGATCAGGAAACTACTGCCCAAAAGGAACTCCGGGAGCCGACTCAAAGGAGTTAAGTGATTTGAGGATACACAAGGGGATTAACGCAGGAACTTACACCCTAAGGGGTCCAAATAAAATCCTACTGGAAAACACCCTGAATGTCCACATGTGCAGGAAGGTGGAGCAGATTAGAAAGGATCAGATCCCTGGCATTGTTTGCCGTTCATGTCTTGCGACCACGCACGCTTTGTCTATTTCCCTGACCCACCCACATGTTGTCAATGTGGCCTCCTGGGGAGAGCTGGAAGATCTGAACACAACGCAGAGCCTTTCCTTTTTCAGCCCGGGCACTCAACAGGTGCTGGACTCGCATATCGTAAGGCTCCAAATGAGGCAGAGGTGGTGCATGCCCCTCAAAGTCCTTGAGCCCACAAACCTCTGTAGGACAAGAAAAGACAACGCAATGTCCTTTCCAAAGTCCACCTGCTTAGCCACCCCTAAGTATTGAACTAACCTAGTAACTGAGGCTGCCAAGGTCCTGGGAGAACCCTGTCAGGCAGACTGGGGAGAGAGAGTGACCACAAAGAAATCAAGCCCTACCCTGGAGAGTCCTTTTGCTGATTGCTCCCCTACAGAGGAGCCTGTTCAGGGAACCCCAGCCTACCCCCCACTTGATAATGACAGTGGATGCTCATTGGCCCTCAGGCAGCCGTTTCCAGCCTTCATGCCCAGTATCCTTGGCAGAACCTTCCAGAATGAAAGTGTCCAGAGAGAGAGAGCCTAGAGCAAACCTCAAATCCAGTACTGACCAGCAAGGGGTCAAGGAAAGAGGGTGCTAGTTGTGCCCCAGGAGGCCCCAGATTGGAAGTGAACTCTGAATGTCCATCTTCAAGAGCCAAAGAGACAGGGTTGGTGGTGGTAAAGAAGTCCTCTTCAATAGAGCTAGACGATAGAGACACTTTCAAAACCAGTGTGCTGGCAAAATCTCAAACCAATGATGTGGACCCGGGGGTACTTCGAGGCTCTAGGATGTAGTAAAAGTTTCCTGCTACCTGGAAAGTGTGCTCCAGTTCCTGAAAAGCCAAGCCTTACAGCACGAGTGTGCAGTGAGATTAAGCTCCAGGTGGAGGTAGAGGCAGAGGATGGTTCTCCATGCTGTCCTGTTGACGGGCTCCTTCAGGACTGCACCACTGATGTGCTCACTGCCACCAATGTTTTGCCTTCTCAGGTGGTCCATTGCCGCCCCCAGCATTTGTTCACTGGGGATAAGCCAATATGTCAAGGGCCAAGTGGCTTCGTGGTGGCTAGAGCAAGTTACATGGGGCAGCAGAAGCTCAAAAGCCCCAACCTTCAGGACCCCTCGACAAGGAGAAGGAAGGATGCTGTTCCCACTGACAAGAGGGAGACTCATAAATGGCCCAATCCAGAAGAGCATGGAAAAGGATTAGCGGGAAGAGGCATCTCCCAAGTCTGTGGGTTAAGCCAGCCTGTGCAAGACAAGGCATTGGCTGAGTGCCTTGAGATCAAGTCCTCACAGCTCCCACCAGAGAAGGGACAGCTTCCTGCTGAGGGCCACAGCAAAAAATGGAGGAAGCACTTTGTCCAGTGGATTTGCTCCAGCAAAAAATCTACAGGACACGGTGATCCTTTGCAAAACGGAAAGCCCGTATTACCCTGTGGTCACAGCCTTGGGCCCCTTCAAAGACAACCAGTGTCTCCTAACAAGGTCACGGAGGCTCAGGTGCTCACGACAGATGTTGGCCAAGTCCTAGAGGGGACACCAGGCTGTCATCAGGAGTATCTTGCGTCAACGTTATGTCCACGAAAAGAAGCGCAGGCCTCAGTTAATGGATGTTCCTCCAGCTGCAGGGCTCCTTTCTTTGTAGAACACAGGAGAGTGGCAAGTGTGAGACCCTGCCTCCACCAGGCGATACCTGACTGCCAGAGCCTTCCCACCAAGAGCACCTGTATCAGGGATGTATTCACAAATTTCTGTCCGTTCAGGGGATTCAATATCAGAAGCCACACTCAGGCATTGCCCCCCAGGGTGTTTGTGTGCCCAGTCAGCTTGCAGCAGCAGAGGCGGAGGAGGTGGGCTTACTCCAGTTACCCTTACCACTGCCCACGTCACTGTCTTCGAGAATATGTCTTATCTGGCAAATTAGAAGACGCTTCTTCTGCTCTGATTAGTAGGAAAGTATCCATGCCAGCCACTTTAGCCTGTTCTGCACAGGCTAATGGCTTCTCTCAGCCATGATATTCATTGTTCCATAATAGAGATTGTCCCCCTCCTACATTAAAGTGTGACTTCTGTGCTGCATGGCGGGATCTAAAGGGGGTGTCATGTGTGTTAGTCTGTGTAGACTAGAGAAACAAAATTCATACACTCATATTTTATGAGTTTTATATAAAGGTTAAGTGAACATTGAAAAGCCTCCCAACCCAGTTCAATCTAAGACCACCAGTCCAATAGTATCCCATGTGTCTGACACCAATCTACAAAGTCCTCCTCACAATCCAAAAACACACGGGGAGACAATGACTGCAGGAGGAAATTGTAGTCCGTGCGCTGGCAGGTTCTCCATGAGGCTGCTGCAGAAACCAGGGCTGCAACAGGGTAGGTCCATGTGGCTTCTCCTCAGGGATCTCCCAGGAAATGAGTCTTTCCAGCTGCTTTAGGGACCTAACAAATGCATATCCACCCTGGTGGCACTATCAGAGAGCAAGAGACCAGAAAGGCTAGGCTCACAGAGCCATTGATCTCCCTGCCCTTCAATTAACCCCACATGAGTTCATTGACGAGGTTGGCATAATATACCTTTAACTATGTTAGATACTGCGTCTCCTTCTCTGAGTGCTAGCTCTGACTTCTCAAAGGGCAGGGCTCTGGAGGAGGTTTTCAGCAGTGTTTCCCACCCACTTCCATCCCAAGTTCTTCATTTTGCACCTCTTATGATTTATGGTAACACCCCTACTGTGAAAACCTCAGAAGGTCCCAACACAGTGAAGAATGTTCCCTGGTGCCATTACTTTGTCTTCAACGTTATGTGGCTGCAGTTGATAGGTTTTGAGAGGCGCAATCCAGCCAAGAAATTCCATCGAGGGTCCAGAAGAGGTTTAGACCAAAGTAGCGTCTCATGGTACCAAGCAGGCATGAGACATGTGGCGGCCTGTCTAAGTCCCACATGTGCATTTGATGAAGGCTGCCAAGTTTGGCATGGAGGTTCCGCCTCAATACACCTGTCACAAAATGTGAAATGACATATTTTGCTACCTTTGCCTCTCTCCCAGCCTAGGGTAACCTCCAGGATGGAAGTCCCAGGTCTGACACATGTGGGTGGGAACTGCTAGGGAGGCTGCCAGCGGGGGACTCTGCTCACCCACTGCACCAAGGGAAAATCCGGTTCACAGCTCACATGCCTTCCTCTGTATATAAACCCGGAGAAGGAGCAACAGCTTAGGCTGAGTGGTACAGGATGAGCGTCTGTGTAATAACCACTAATGGTTAGGCACCATGGACACAGGGTAGGGAAGGATACAGTGAAGAAGAATATGAAGCGTTGGACGTAGCAAAGGGGGCCAAAGAGCATGAGGATCCCCAGAAATGACGCAAGACACAAGCGGAGCTAACACAGGCTTACAAAGGGGAATCGGCCAGGTGCTTCACCCCAGCTTTAGCTAGCTGCCCCCACAGCAGAACTTTATCTCCTACAGAGAGCACTGGGTTGGATAGCAAAGGCACAGCTTTCAAGCAGGGAAGGTTACTTTCTCAATACTATCTTTAGTGGGGCGACAAACTGTTATTTTACTTGATTTCCATCTCCTGACTGGGGGAAGGATGAGTTGATAGCCAGGGTGGGGTAGAGTGGGGATGAGTCAATAACAGAGTGCCAGGACTCAGGAAACATGACCCCAGGCTTTTGGGCTTCACACATGCATACACACACGCGTCCGCGCTCTAGGAATGTTCTCACGAAACATGACCCCAGGCTGGTGGTCTTCACATGCACACACACGCGTGCGCACACACACACATACATGCTCTAGGAATGTTCTCAGCAAACATGACCCCAGGCTGGTGGTCTTCACACACACACACACACACACACACACACACACACACACACGCACACACACACACACGCTCTAGGAATGTTCTCAGGAAACATGATCCCAGGCTGGTGGTTTTCACACACACACTCACGCGCACACTCTAGGAATGTTCTCAGGAAACATGACCCCAGGCTGGTGATCTTCACACACACGCACACACACACACACACACGCGTGCACGTGCTCTAGGAATGTTCTCCGGAGAGAGTGGCTTCTAAGGACTGAGTGCTGCAAAGAAAGTCACAACTGGGAGCAGCCTTCCCTTCCCCTAGAGACTCCTGGGAAATCAGGATGTGCACGGAGATTAGACATCACCTGTCTTGATAAGGGAAACCAGTTCAATAGTGGTCAGTGTTTCCTCTGTGCTTCTAACACAGGGTTTTATTTCCTGGGCACCAGATTATAGAAGAAGGCAGGAGGGCCCCCCAAAATATGATTAGTTGATCCGCTTGAGTAAATTCTCATGTGCTTAAAAGAACACCCCTGGTGGGCCAGGGTGTACTGTTTACTGAACTAAACAGTAAAGGATGGCGAGGAAGACATCCACTGAGCCTTGACCTCCATGCCTCAGTCAGGACACCAAGTGTGTGTGTGGGGTGGGTGGGGACTGACACCAGTGGTGGAGGAGGGAAGTGGACATAGGCCCCAGAGACTGCTGGTACAGCAGCATGATGTTGTTTCTGGAGTCCTGATTGTGCCAAGGCAGCCTCTGGAGTGACTGTGGCAGTAAAAAATCAGATTCTGGATCTGCAGAGCCTGGATCTGGGGCCTCTTGGGTAGCAGGTAGCTTGGGTGTGTTCCTAGAGAGAGTGAAGAGCTGGACACCGGACTCCCCGCTGCTGAACCCTACCGTTCGTGCTAGGTAAGTGCACGGAGATGGAGAGAAGACCCTGAAAGAACAGCAAGGGGTGCATGGACCAAGCCCCTTCCCTTTCCCCTGCCACCAGGTCCTCTTATATGGTGCTGTGAGGTCAAACAAAGGGAAGCCCACTCAGACCTGCAGAGACCTCAGCGAAACAACTGCCCCCCACCCCCCACAATTCAGCAGACATCTCACAAGGACACTCACACATACCCGAGAGAGAAACCTCACACACATACTTCCTTGGAGACTTCCAGAGAGACTCAGAGGCCTCGCACAGAGACTTCATATGAAGTTCTCAGCATCCTTTATGGAGACTTCTCAGAGACCCCACAGGGACCTCACACAAAGCCCTCCCACATAGCTCACTGCCAGCACGGGAGAATTAGCAGCCGCTGTCCACCCCTGAGCTCCTGGAAACTTTCACACATTGTCTGCAGTGCCCCCCATGCTTGTGCATCTTTGTCCTCATAGCCTTGCTTGGGAACAACAGAATCACAAACTGCACGTAGTTGTGTGCAAATTTTTTCCACTGAAACGTTTTCACTAGCCTGAACTCTGAAGTGTAGTTTACAATTGAAATACAAGTAAAACTGCCAACACCAAATGAGAGTGTGATTCTAGATGGTGTGCAGTCAAATGTCGTACGCCACACTTTTACTTTTGCTTCGGACAAATTCTCTAATTGGTGGGGAAGTGACTGACTACTTTGGAAGCAACAGAACAGTCCATCAAATGGGCTTCAGGACTCAAATATATAAATAGACATCTGATCTGAACTCAAACTCATTCCCCAAGGGGCTCATGAAACTAATTTTTTTGGAAGAGTGAAGGAACCCACATGAAAATAACAAAATGTACATCACATTGTGTCTGTCTGGCTTAATTTCTCAATGAAACAGCTGTCATAGCTGAAGATATTCAGGGCAACATTCCTTTTATAGCTCTGTCGACATAATTAATATGATTTTTCTGTGAAATGTAATATTTCTAAGTTATGCAAAGTCCTAATGTTTATCTACCACAACAAACTGATAATATTTCGAAGGATGAAGAAATAGATCAAGAAATAATAATTACCAGGGCGTGGTGCCCCAACAGACTGGACTGGAAAACGCTCCTAAGGGCCAGCAAACGATCCCTGAACTAACTACAAGCTTTTCTCTTGTGAACTGTTTTATTCTGTTCTTTGTCAGTGGTTTGTTTTTGTTGTTTTGTTGTCTGGTTGTATACTGTTGCTTTGTTTTCCTCTGTCTAGTTTTCGTGCATGTTAGTGACTCCACAGGTCTGTCTGAATAGGACAGGCTGGATGAACTATCTGGAGGAAAAACAACGGGACCGACAGTTTTGGGGGGACTTGGGGTGGGGGGGTAAAGGGGGGGTAAGGAAGTGGTGTTAACAAACCCAGGGACAAGGGAAAAACATGGGACCCCAAATGGTAGAGAAGGGGGAGTGGCAGGCCTTGTGGGAAATGATCAAGGGTAAGGTTGCTTAGAGAAGAGGTATACTCTAGCCCAGGTGGCGATGAAGCATGGTAGTAGGGCAGGAGGAAAGTCAAGGGAGATGGAGGAAAGAGCTAGGAGTCAAAGGGCATTCATAGAGGTCTAGACAAAGACATGTACATGCAAATATATATAGGAGGATGGGGAAATAGATCTATGTGTCTATATTTATAGGTCAAGTATTAAGGTGGCGGAAGGACCTTGGGCCTCTACTCAAACACTCCCTCAATGCATGAATACCTTCTTTTATTAAATTGGAACTCTATGATGCTCACTCTCCCGACACAACGGCTGGAGCCAAAGTGAGTGAACAAGTAAATGTGGTGAAGAAAGCTGATGGTGCCCGGCTATCAAAAGAGATAGTGACTGGGGTCTTAAAGGCTTGAAGATAAACAAGCAGCCATCTAGCTCAGAAGCAACAAAGTCCACATGGAAGAACACACCAGCCTGAGTGAGCGAGTGGTCCCAAAGGGATCAGTTACCAGGCATCAAAGAACAAAAAATCATATCATTGACTGCACACCTCCATGATAGGATCGCTGAAGACAAATGGGTGAATAAGCAAATGTGGTGAAGAAAGCTGATGGTGCCCGGCTATCAAAAGAGATAGTGTCTGGGGTCTTAAAGGCTTGAAGGTGAACAAGCGGCCATCTAGCTCAGAAGCAAATAAGCCCACATGGAAGAAGCACACCGGCCAGTGCGATCACGAGGTGCCCAAGGGACCAGGTATAAGGCATCATGCAAAAAAAAAGATATAAGTGTGTGTATGTATGTGTATATATGTGTATATGTATATATGTATGTATATATATGTATATATATATCATATTAAATGAAGGGGGAAGTGCAGAGTGGAGACCCAAGGCCCAAGTGTCGACCAACGGAGATCCCCTCATAGAGGGGTTTAGGAGAGGAGATGGGTTAATTAGGGTGTGAGGTAGTATCGATGAAGAACACAGCTTTCCCCCGGATCCTGGATGCTTCCTCCCCCCAACTACCATGATCCGAATTCTACCTTGCAGGGCTGGATAGGACAGAGGCTGTACACTGGTGCATATGAGGGTTGGAGGTACAGGGAATCCAGGGTGGGTGATACCTTCAGGACCAAGGTGTGAGGGACGATGCTGGGAGAGTGGAGGGCGAGTGGGTTGGAAAGGGGGAACTGATTACAAGGATCCACATGTGACCTCTTCCCTGGGAGAGGGACAGCAGAGAAGGGGGAAGGGAGACTCCGGATAGGGCAAGATATGACAAAACAACGATGTATAAATTACCAAGGGCATATGAGGGAGGGGGGAAGGGGGAGGGAGGAGGGGAAAAAAAAGAGGACCTGATGCAAGGGGCTTAAGTGGAGAGCAAATGCCTTGAGAATGATTGGGGCAGGGAATGTATGGATGTGCTTTATACAGTTGATGTATGTATATGTGTGGATTGTGGTAAGAGTTGTATGAGTCCCTAATAAAATGTAAAAGAAGAAAAGAGAAAAAAATGATTAGGGCAAAGACTGTACAGATGTGCTTTATACAATTGATGTATGTATATATATGAACTGTGAAAAGAATTGTATGAGCCCCAATAAATTGTTAAAATTTAAAAAAAAAAAAAGAAATAATAATTAATGAAATACACATTTTCAGGTAGTACCATTTACAATAGCCAAGCGTAAATGAAAATATCTATATCTATACTTGAATAAAAAAACAACAGATTTATGTGAGGAAAACTACAGAAATTACAAGAAATCAAGTGTGACCTCAGCAAATGGGATAATATCCCATGCTCCTTGACCAGACGACTCAATGTAGTACAGTTATCAGTTCTACTCAAGGCACTAGACAAGTTTAATTCACTCCTGATAAAATTACCCTCATCTTTCTTCAAAGAATTGCAAAACCACTGATTACTAACTTCATATGGTAAGGGCATAGGTCAGGGGTTGAACCTACAAACTTCTCCTTGGTAGAAAGATAAAACTGTTCTCATAAAAGACTTGTAGGCTGGCTTTGAGTTGGAATTTTGGGGTCATTTAGGATTTTTTTGTGGCATGTGATTTTTAGGGCTTTAAGGTCATTTGGGGTCATTTAATTTTTTTGCGCATTAGGGTGGTTTGGGCTTTAAGGGTGTTTTATAAGGTTTAAGGGAGTTTTTAAGGGATTTAGGGGTGATTTTTTGGAGTGTATAGGTATTTTTTAGCAGGTAGGGGTGTTTTTAGTGATCTTACAGGGTTTCTTAGAGATTTTAGGGTATTTTAAAATATTTTATGTGTTTTTCCCCAGCATTTTATGTTTTGTTGGGGCTTTCATGTTGTCTTCAGGGCATTTATGTGGTTTTGGAAGTTCATGGTTTGGGAATCTTCTAGGGATATGATTTGGAAGTTCCACATGTTTTGGGAGGCATTTAGTGTGTTATTTGTGGCTTCAGAGTGTTATTTGAATTTTAGGGAATATTATGGCTTTTCAGACATTTTAAGGCTTTTAGGGTGATTTTAGTGTTTAAGGGTGTTTATTAGGCTTATATGTGTTTTTATGGCTTTTAGTGTTTTGTTAAAATTTTAGGGTGCTTCTTAAGGCATTAGAGTGTTTGGGGGGATTAGGTTTTGGTTTTCAGGGCTTTAGGGTTTTGTTGGATTATTTTTTGCTTTCATGGTGAATTCATGTCTATTAGGCTGTTGGACTTTTACAGGGTTTTATAGTGCTTCGGGTTGCTTTGTAGGGATGTTCTTGGGGTTTTAAAAGACTTTTAGCGTGTTTTTAGGGCTTCACGTGTTCTTTATTTTGCGTTTTAAGGCATTTGCATAATATTAGGGCATTTATTATGTTTTCGGGACGTAAGGAGTTTTTTTTAAGACTTATGGCGCATTAGGGTGTTTTAGAAAGCCTTTTACCATGTATTTAATGGTCTTAAGATGTTTTAGAGGGTCTTTAGGGGTGGTCTTAGCATTTTAGAAATATTTTAGACGTTTTAGGGTTTTTAAGGCATTTATAGTGTTTTTACGACTTTTAAGGTGTTTTTAGAACACGCCTGACAGGTACACACTATTTCAATCAGGCTCTGGTTAGTGCCTCTCAATCAATTGGTGACATGGGAGTCTGGATAATGGATTACCTTTACTCTGCAGATGAGAAAACTCACTCAAAAAGACACAGGTGTTGACCCACAGGCACACAACTGGTTAACAACAAAGACATATTCACAACCAGTGTTGGGAGCCAGAGCCCTAAGCCCCACATACCTGTCCCCAGCCGAACAGTCAATCTATCCTGAACCATCAAATGATCTGAGCAGATCCTCCCACCCAACTCACCTTCCCATGCCAAATATTTTATTTCAGAAGGTGGCAGTGAATCTGCAGCTCTGAGAGAGGGACATATCTGATCGGAGCACATGGAGCAGATGAAGGGGGAGGAGGGGAATGTGGAGCACATCCTGGCACACCAGGACTTGAGGATGATGTTCCCACTCAGAGAATCCAGTCCACATAGAAGACCACATGGCCAGCCCCACGATGAGACAAGACACCCCTCAAAGACCCATAGCCTTAGAGGGGACAACACTGAAGACACAGTGTGGGAAATGCGCCCCAACTAATCCTGCCACACCGAGGCATAACACTAAGGGGGTACAGCAGAAGAGCAAGAAAACGAAGCATCAAGGTCCCCAGGGAATGCCAAAGGATGACTTTGAGGCCAGTACTTGGTACACCAACAGACTGGACTGGAAAACACTCTTAAAGGCCAACAAACCGACCTTGAACTAACGATGAGCCACTTCTTTCTTGTTGAGTTGTTTTCATTCATTGTCATTGGATTTTGGTTGTTTTGTTGCTTTTAGTGCTTGGTTTTGCTCTGTCTTGTTTTGTGTATGTTATTACATCTACAGGTCTGTCTAAATAAGATAGGCTGGACGAACAATCTGGAGGAGAGAAAACAGGACCAACACTTCTGGGGAGACATGGGAGAGAGGGAGGTGTGGGGAAAGGTAGTGGTGTTAAGAAACCCAGAGAAAAGGGAAGAACAGGTGATGCAAATCGGTGGTGAGGGGGATGTAGGAGGCCTGGTAGGGAGTGATCAAGGGAAATGGAACCAATGGAACCAAGAGGAATTACTGAATTACTGAAGCACAAATGAAAAGTGAGCATGGCAGTGGGCCCAAGAGGCAAATCAAAGGGAATAGAAAAGCAAGCTAGGAAGCAAGGGTCAATTATAGAGGTTTAAAAAAAGGCATGTACATATTTAAATATATGAGCATGGGGAAATAGATCTATGTCCCTATATTTATAGGTTTTGTATTAAGGTAGCAGATGGACATTGGGCCACTGCTCAAGGACTCCCTCGTTGCAAAAATACTGTTCTATTAAATTGGCATTCTATGATGCTCACCTTCCCTACACGATCACTGAACACAAAGCAGGTACATAAGCAAATGTGGTGAAGAAAGCTAATGGTGCCCAGCTATCAAATATATAGCATGTGAGGTCTTAAAGGCTTTAAGGAAAACAAGCGCCCATCTAGCTCAGAAGAAACAAAGCCCACATGGAAGAAGCACACCAGCTTGTGTGATCATGAGGTTTTGAAAAGATTTGGTAGCAGGCATCATCAGAACAAAAAAAATCTTATCATTGCGAATGAGCGGGGAGTGCTGGGTACAGACACAAAGCCCATTTACAGTCCTCTGGACATCCCTAACAGAAGGGTGTCAGGGAGGAGATAAACCAAGACAGGTACCAGATAATAACGATGAAACACAGCTTTCCCCTAGTTCCTACATGTTTCCTATCTCCCACTATCATGATCCCAATTCTAATTTACAAATCAGGCTAGACTAGAGAATGTACACTTGGACAGATAGGAACAGGAAACATGGGGAATCCAGGGTGGATGAGCCCTTGAGGACCAGTGTTATGAGTGCAGACTCGGGAAGGGTGGAGGGAGGGTAGGTTGGAAAACGGAAACCGTATACAGGGATCTACATTTAACCTCAACAGAAAAGTGGGTGAAGGAACATCAGACAGTGCAAGATATGAGAAAATAATTAGTAAATTATCAAGGGTAGCTCGAATGGAGGGGGAAAAATGAGGAGCTGAGGCCAGGGGCTTGGGTGGGGTGGAGAGTGGATATTTTGAGAATAATGAGGGCAATGAATGTACAAATGTGCTTTACACAACCGATGTATATATGCATTGTGGTTAGTGTTGCATGAACAATTTAAAAAAAGGTCTGGACAGAGGGCACATGCAAGGATGATCTCAGGCTGGATTAGATCAGCAAAATCACCTCCTGGAGTTGCCTCACCCTGTGTCTATTCCTGAGTCAGGCATGAAGCTTAGGGCCCATAGTCCCAGGAGCTGGACAGGGAGGGAGGCGGGGTTCTGAGGTCATTCCATAGGGGCAATGGCCCTCCTGTCCTGCCGGGCCCACCCTCCTTTGTAATCCTGCTGGCTGGAGCACGGCTTTCATGGAGTCCACACCATGGGAGCTCTACTACTCATGGGGGATTGGCAGGAAGCCTCTGCTTATGCGCACACACCACCACCTAGCTGGAGGATCTCTGTGAACAAAGCCTGAGGCAGACAACAAGCCCACTAATTGATGCTGTAAGAGATACAATCAGCATCCAGAAACCTGCAACTGGGAGTAAGAGGCAGCATACTTGGCCCCAGCCACTCCCACTGCCATCTTCAAGGAGTGACATTCTAAAGCAGAGGGTTTTCAAAAGGCACTGCCAGGACTGTGGAATGAGCAGCTCATTTGTGGACATGGATACTGTGTGATCCAGAAGTATTACCTCTTCCTTTCCATTCAGGTGAGACAAAAAAAAGTTCCAAATAGAAAGCCATGCATCTAAACAGTATCCAATAGCCACTCATGTGCAGTGCTGCTGCCTCCAAAGAGCTTTCCTAGGTTTTTCTCTCTGTGGACAGATATACCTTGGTCCTTGGCTCTGCATGAGAAAGAATTCACGCCAAAGCCAGGTTTGTGATCCAATTGTGTTTTAGGAGAGATAGGGAGGCATGGTAGGCAACCCTGGTGGACCCCAGTGGCTGAATTGAATTTACTTGGCCTAGGTGGGTCAATGTGGGTGCAGCACCCACCCAGGTGTACCTGGCCTTCCTGACTGGAAACCTGGACCTCTGAGCACGCTCGGTGTGCCACTCTTTCCTGGGTGGCTAGCTTGGCCCTCTGAGCATGTATCATGGACAACCTAGTCCCTATGCTAGCTACCTAAAATTTACACCCTGAAGAGATATGGACCCAAATCTTTGGGGTACAAGGCAACGACATCTTTAGGTCCTTCCTGCTGGCAAAAGGGTGAAGTGGGGCTTTGGGTCCATACCCTTTCTACTCTGCTGGGAGGGGTTGTCCATTCAGGTCTAGGATGGATAAGGTTGAGGTGGTCCAGGAGATGGTGGTCCTAGAGGTGGCACACTTGGTTCAGAGGGCTTGGTAACTTGAGAACTTCTGGAAAAACAAACAAACGGACAAGAGGGTGAACAGTTTAACTGAGACAAGGCTAGGCTTGTGAGGTGGCAGTGCCCTTGAAATTAGGTGAGTGTCACAGGAAACAAAAAAAATCTTAGGATTATCAGGCATGTGTGTTTGTTCGTTCTAAGTATAGGCACGGGAGTAAAAGCATCCACAATTTCCCCTATGAGGGTACAGGGTTTGGGAACTACTGGGTGCACTGAGATCACTGTTTCATTTATGATCCTAATGTTTGGACCCTCTGCTAAGAACCATGCTTCTATTTAATCCTATTATCCCTCAATTATTAACTTTGGTCAAACAAATTTTGTTTTCATTAATTACTTTCATAGTTATCTATCTATCTATCTATACACACACATTTAATTGAATGGAATGAAAAGGTCATGCGTTATAGCGTTAAATTGTAATATTGGAATACTACAGCGGGAGTCAACAGGGATCAAAAGAAAGTAAGTGTCTGAGTCATTTTTAATTTTCTTGGCTTCAAATTGAATAAAAGACTTGTAAATTACCCAGAGACCAAATTCCCATGGTGCCTCCTACAACGGGTAGAATGTTCAGGGATGTTTCAGGGCTGGGAGATTAGTAACCCCTAAGTCCAGGATCCCTTAGGGCAGGGGTCCTCAAACTGTTTACACAGGGGGCCAGTTCACTGTCCCTCAGACCGTTGGAGCACCAGACTATAGTTAAAAAAAACCAAACTATGAACAAATTCCTATGCACATTGCACGAATCGGCTACTAAGTAGGACATGCAGAGGCAGCAAAAACACCCTGAGGGTGGGATAAATGTCGTCAGGCCACATGTGCCCCACGGGCCACAGTTTGAGGATGCCTGCCTTAGGGGGTTCCTGGGTGCACTGGGGATGAAGGTCTCTACTGCTCCTCAAAAGGAGAAATGCTGTAACTTCTGGCATTTCGGCCCACTTTCCAATCACTTTACAAAACTGTTCCAGGTGAATCAGGGTTAGAAGGGAAAGTGTACCATTCTCTGGCCACCATTCTCCTTTCTCAAATAAAGTTGCATAGTGTATCAGCTTTTGTTTGTCTAGCCTCTGTGTCAACTCTATCCCAATTGGACAGGATTCATGCAAGGGGGCAATTCCTGAGTATGAAGCTGCTAAGTCCCATCTAGAAAGCACAAAAGAAGGCTATGTAGAGCTTGCTGCCTCAAGGTCAATAAACCCCACTTGAGAGCGAGCCCTTTATTGCCCTGAATCTGTTGCCTCAGGAAGATGCCCCAGCAAGAAGTAAGGGATCAAAGACAACTCACTGAGGTCGACTTTAAGTCCAACCATTATTCTAGACAAGCTAGGAGAACCACTGCTTGGAATGGCCCCACGGCCCTCCAAGATGCCTGCTGGCGGGAGCAGACTCTCAAATCTCTGAAGGGAAGGGGCATCTGGAAGCTCAGGGAACCTTAAGGGAATTGGAATTTCTGTCTGGAACATCGTGGCAGTGGAACTGTGTAGTAAGAGCTTTCCCCAAAAGTGCCTTAAGCAGCAACACTGAAAGCCTAAAGGTAACAGTTACACTGGAAGGGTTCCATATGCCATTGGCCTAAGCCTGGGCCACGGAAAACCAGCCTGTAACAAGGAACAAACCTACACTGGTAGAACACTAACACTATAACGCCTCAAGTTTTAAATTCAGGAAATAATTTTAAACATTTTTATTCTTTACTTTCATAGTTATCAATATGTATATATGGCATTCAAATATATAAAACGTGCAATGTTTTTGAAATGTAACCAAATTGTCACATTGATAATTTATAAGTTTGGTACTAGATAAGTTTCAATTAAATGTTATAAAAATGTTGTGCTGGGCATTATAGGGCTAAAGCAGCTTGTTTGAAAAGCCAGGAGAAAGGGAATGGAGGGGAAAAGGGAAATATTTGGCTCCCAGGACAAGGCAGGGCTAACTCCCAGGTCTATTCAACCAGCTCCCTAGGCAGTGCCCTTCCACATGTTTGGGCTGGTGGGCACCATCTTGGCCAGGGTCACAGGCCCCGTTTCCCCATGGCCACAATGGCGGCTATATAGGATCTCTGGGAAAAGCTTAAACAGCCTTGACAAGAGTGAAGCCATTATGAGCTGACAGAAGGCACCATGTAAAGTAAATAAAGTAGCTATGAACTGTAAATGAACTAGCTGATATAGGGGAGGTAGGCTGTGCAGATGTGCCCAAGGGAATGTCCCAAAGGATATGGATGCTCAGAAGATTCGCGAGAGCGACCAGAGCAGTCTTTGTTCAACTAAGAATGACTAACTGCAACACCCTGCTTCTCTACTCTGCCTGCTTGCACACCTGCACATTGCAAAAGTATAAAAACCTTTGGACAATTAGACTGGGGCTGCTCAGGAAAAAAAACTTTTTCTGTTGAACTTGCCAGCGGTCGGAGTAGTTTTCTTTCTGGGAATGGAGAGTGGCTACAACATTTCGAGGTGCACCGAGATCCAATTGCCACTGTCTGGGCTTGCTTAGAAAGGAAACCTCCTTAACAGGAGTGCTCTCCCCAGAACTACGGATTTCTGATTTCTCTAGGCCAGGGGTCCTTAAACTCTTTAAACAGGGACCAGTTCACTGTCCCTCTGATCAGTTGGAGGGCCGAACTATCGTTTCAATAAAACTATGAACAAATTCCTATGCTTCCTGCACATACCTTATTTTGAAGTTAAAAAAAAACACACAAACAAACGGGGCACAAACACTCGGCGGACAGGATCAAGGTCCTCGGCTATCCGCATGTGGCTCACAGGCTATTGTTTGAGGACCCCTGCTCTAGGCGCTCACAAAGAGAATGTAGTTTCAGCCCTAAAGCCTGGAGACTCCGCAATTTGTTTAAAGGTGATTGGACAGAAGGAGTTCCTGATTTGCCCATGCAAGACTCGTTTTCCCTTCCCCTATTTCTCAGAGTTCATAGTTATGTTTATGGGGAACCAGGACATCCCTATCTGATCCCTAAAATTGATGCGTGGAATGACATTGCCACTAATAAGCCAGCATAAACAAAAGACTTACTTCCTCCTGCAACAGAAAGGGTTCTTGTTTCAAGATTTCAGGAAACATGGCAGGACCAGAAAAAAAATAGACCCAAGGTCCTAAAACCACTAAGGTGGAGGCTGCCCTTCCCCAACCCCTCCCCATACCCCTCTGTCTCGGCTTTATTCCTTTTTGCAGGAGGACTCTGGGAGTGGGAGAACTAGCTTACGACCCTTCATTATCACTGCCACCCTGTCAGGTGCATGGGGCTGGAGAGAGAGAAATACTCATAACTCCTTTCTGAGTCCACACCCCAACATACACTAGGGCTGGTATGGGATCTCGACCGCCCCACCCCCCAAGAAGGATGATTTGGCAGCAGCCATTCTACACTCAAGGCAAGCAGCCCCAACACCTGGGGAAGACCCCTGAGTCCCTTTTTGGGTATATATCCCCTTGTATTCCAGTGATTTGTATAATTGGAATCAACAAAATCCCTTTTTCTGACAAAGCAGGTCTGATTCCTTGATAGAAACGGTTTTCCATATGCATTAGCCCACCTCCAGAAATTGCCAGCAACTTCTCCAGGTGCTGTTCACAACACAGGTACAGTAGCCCTGCCAGAGAGAGGCCCAGTAAGCAGTCAATGGACATGATGGTCAGACAGCAGGCACTCCCCATGTGAGGGAAACTCTTTTTGCCACTGCACGAAAAATGTGAGATCCAAACTCCTTGCAAGGCACAGAAGGCCTAACCAGGTATCACCAGTTTCTCTTGCAGGCCCTCAGTGGAACAGCTAGAAAACCTATGAATTTATCTAAGGTCAGTGAGAATTTTCAGGCTCTTACAAGAGAATGTCTGCGTGCCTTTTTAGAGTGACTGATGGAAGCCTACGGGCTTTATATCCCTAACGGCCTGGAGGCCCCGAGAACAGGAGGGCAATAAGTATTGCCTTTATTACTCAGTCTGCCTCAGACATGAAAAAGAAGTGGGAAGGGTTTGACGGGAAAAATCTTAGTGATTTGGTACAAGTGGCTCAGCGGGTGTGTAACAACAGAGATGATCCTACCACGACAGAGACAAAGAAACTAGTTAAAATACTAGTAATTGCCATGAGAGACCCCAGAGACTCAGGAAAAGGAGAGCATGGCCCACTTACGGAGAGACTGACCTGTGGGCACCGCCAAGCCATGGGGCAGGATCAATGTGCCTACTGCAGGAAAGAAGGACATTGGAAAAATCAGTGCCTTGAATACCCCAGGAGAAGCAGACAACCCTCCAATAGAGAGGACGGGCCTCATCCACACCTAGAAAATCCCAAGCAAGAGACAATAATGCTTGAAGAAGCTGAATGAAGGTGTCAGTGCTCTGTTTCACTTGGTCCCCAGGATCCCAGGCTAACTGTCCAAGTAGGAGGCCAGCCAGTCAATTTCTTAGTGGACACAGGGATTACCTTCTCAGGTTCAGAAAAGAGTACAGGCAAATTGTCAAAAGGAAAGATTTGAATTACTGTCAGCATATGATTGCTTCCAAAAATAACTCACACCAGAAGATTTGCATGGAGGTTAGGTGGGTTTCTCAAGACATCATGATAAAAAATATCTGTCTGCCCTTTGTCCCAGTTAGCCATATGATTTTTATGGCACTGGCCCCTGGCTTGGCTGTTGAGCCATGGAAACTGTTTTTGCAGGACGTGAGGCGGTGGCCTGTGGCCATCAGTGGAAGGACAAAATCTCCACAGTGGTCTTCCTGTTTCAATTTGGAGCCACCTATATCACCTCTCGGACATTATTGTTGTCCTGGGCTCCGAATCGCCACCCCAGGTCTAGAAGGCACCTAACAGATCCACACTATTTGAATCAGGCTCTGGTTAGCCCCTATCGATCACTTGGTGACATGGGAGTCTGGACAATGGAGTACCTTTACTTTTCGGATCAGAAAACTAACTCAAAAAAACACAGGTGTTGACCCAGAGGCACACAACTGGTTAAAAACAAAGCCAAACTTACAACCATTTTCTGGAGCCAGAGTTCTGAGCCCCTCGTGGCTGTGCCCAGCCGAGCAGTCCCTCTCTCCTGGACACACCAAAGATCTGAGCAGATATTCCCCACAACCCCTCCCAAAGATTTTATTTCAGAGGATAGCATTGAATTTGCATCTCCTGGACAGAGACATATCTGATCAGAGCACACAGAGATGAAGGGGAGAAGGGGAGAGTGGAGCACATCCTGTCCCACCAGACCTTGAGGATGATGTTCCCACTCAGAGAAGTCAGTTCACATAGAAGACCACATGGCCAGCCCCACGACGAGACACAACGTCCCTCAAAGACCCATAGCCCTAGAGGGGACAACACTGGAGACACAGTGTGGGAATTACCCCCAAACTGATCTCGCTACACCGAGGCATAACACTAAGGGGGTACAGCAGAAGAGCAAGTAAAAGGAGCAGCAAGATCCCAAGGAAATGCTAAAGGTGGACTTTAGGGTCAGGGTTTGGTGCCCCAAAAGACTGGACTAGAAAACACTTCTAAAGGCCAACACATAGTCCTTAAACTATCTATGAGCTTTTCTATCTTGTTGACCTTTGTTTTCTTTTATTGTAATTGGATTTTTGTTGTTTTGTTTATTTTGCTGCTTGGTTTTGTTCTTTCTTGTTTTTGTGCATGTTATTGCCTCTACAGGTCTGTCTAAATAAGATAGGCTGAACGAACAATCTGGAGGAGAAAAAAAAACGGAACTAGCACATCCTGGAGGACATGCGAGAGAGGGAGGTGGGAAGAAAGGTAGTGGTGTTAAGAATTCCAGAGACAAGGGAACAAAAAGTGATGGAAATCAGTGGTGAGGGGGATGCAGGAGGCCTGGTAGGGCGTGATCAAGGGTAATGTAACCAAGAGGAATTACTGAAACCCAAAGGAAGACTGAGCATGACAGTGGGCACAAGAGGAAAATCAAAGGGTATAGAAGAGTGAGCTGGGAAGCAAGGGCCAGTTATAGATGTCTAAATAAAGGATGTACATATATTTACAAAGGGGCATGGGGAAATAGATCTATGTCCATGTGTTTATAGATTTAGTATTAAGGTAGCAGATGGACATAGGGTCTCCGCTCAAGGACTCGTTCATTGCAAGAACATTGTTCTATTAAATTGGCATTAAACGATGCTCACCTTCCCTACACCATCACTGACCACAAAGCGGCTGCATAAGCAAATGTGATGAAGAAAGCCGATGGTGTCCAGCTACCAAAAGATATAGCGTGTGGGGTCTTAAAGGCTTGAAGGTAAAGAAGCAACCATCTAGCTCAGAAGCAACAGAGCCCACATGGAGGAAGCATACCAGCCTGTGTGATCACAAAGTTTCAAAGGGATAAGGCAACAGGCATCATGAGAACAAAAAAATCTTATCATGGAGAATGAGAGGGGACGGCCGGGTATAGACCCAAAACCTATTTGCAGTGCACTGGACATCCCCTTACAGAAGGATCTCAGAGAGGAGATAAAAGAATACAGGGTATGAGACAGCAAAGAAAAACACAACTTTCCTCAAGTTCTTTTTTTTTTTTGTTTTTTTTGCGCACCCCGCGGGCGCCCGGTGCTGCCCCCTCCCTGGTCCCGCGGCGGCGGCGGCGGCTCGGGGCCGGGGGGGGGGGCGCCAGGGGAGGGGGCAGACACCAGGGGCAGCGGTGGCGGCGGCGGCTCCCGGCGCCATCTTGGGCTGATCGATGAATTGAACAAAGAGGATCAATTTCCGATCAAGCGAGTTATCAATGGGGGCCGGGGAGTGAGAGGGACTTGTCCCTGAGTCGGCCCCGCTTTCCCCGGCACCCCCCTCCTCCCCTCCGCCGCGGCTCCCCGGCGGCAAGGCAGCCCGGCGCCCCCCCGGGGAGGCCGCGACCGCCCGCAGCCCCCACCCGCGAGCGAGAGGCCGAGAGAGAAGCCTGACCTGCAGCTGCTGTAAATCAAAGCGCTTCCAATATTGAAACATAGATCCCACATTGGCCGCCATCTTGAGACGTATTGAGACGGAGTGAGAGGCTGATAGAGAGGGGGCTGGAGTTCAGGAGCCGCCAGGAGGCAGCAGGCGGGCGGCGCCAAAACCCGGCCTGGAGCCGGCCGCCGCCGCCGCCACAGAGGAGCGCGGACTCCTCCTCACGGCGCCACCGCCGCCAGGGCGAGCCGAGCCGGAGTCGGAGTCTGAGCCCGAGGGCGTGGCGGCCGCTGGCCCGGCCTAGCGCGCGGCCGCCCGGCCACGCCCCCCGCCTGCGGCCAAACGAGCGACCCGCTCGTGACCCCCGCCCCTCCCAACCCCCAGCCCCGGCCGGCAGCCGCCCGGCTCGGCGCGGCCCGGCCCCTTGAGGGCGGCGAGAGGGGCGCTGGAGGGCGGCGAGAGGGCAGCCCCTCCGCCCGCCGAGGCCCAGGCCGGGCTCACCTGGCGCGGGGGGGGGGGGGGGCGCGGAAGGAGGGGGCCCTGGCGGCAGCGGAGCGCAGGCCCCCCACCCGCCTCTACGCCCGGGCGCTGGGTGCCGGCGACGCGCCGGGGGTCGTCGGTCGTCCTGCTGGGCGCCCGCCCGCCCGCGGAGCCGCCGCAACCACCTGCTTGAGCCCAGACCCCCGCACGGCGCAGGCCTCAGCGCACCCGCGCTTGTGCCCGAAGCCTTGACCGTGGGCGGCCCCGCCAGCCGGGGCCTCAAGGACCCAGCACCCCAGAGCGCCCTTGCTGGGGGAGGGCAGGGGCATGGGGAGGCATCAGCCCCTGACCCTCTTGAACTTGCACCCGCCAGCATCCCACGCTGGGGCCCCAGAGTCCCCGCTCAACACCACCCGGTGACCCAGGGCCCCCTAGCTGTCACCGCCGACTTGGTACTTAGGAGACATGCTCTCTGGAGGCGGTTGAGGCTTGTCTTGTGGCCAATAATCATCTCCTACGCCTTCCTTTCCAGTCACTAATTTGATGTCTTCACTTAAAGAAATGCCCATAAGTTGAGGTTTCAGAGGAGAGCTCCTTGAGCTCCCCAGACAACAAGGGGGCCGAGTGTCACCGTCATTATCCTGAGCTGGGAGGGAACACTAGTGTTCCAGAGGCTGGGAATCCGTCACTGCCTGCCCACAGCACAGACAGAGCAGGTGCTGGTTATAATTGTTTCTAGACGTCCTGCCATGCTCAGTTGAATGTCAAAGCCATAAACGTTGCCCGACTACAATCAAACTGGAGTACGCAGACATTTCTGCATCATTGCCGGGTGGAAATACACTGAGTGGAGTTGGATGAGATGGCAGCAAGTGCTTAAGGAGGGGGTGCTGTGGGAATACCAACAAGATGACTGCTAGTCTCCATTTCCTTCTCTCGTCTGCTTTGTGTTTTCTTTCAGGACCAGAAGAAATGATGCATATGTAAGGAAAAAAACTTTTCATTTCCAGAGGAGTTTTCCACCCCACAATCTACCCGCAGCCTCCTTTGAGCAAGCCAGTAAAAGCTTTTTTTTTTTTTTTTTTTTTTTAACCTGCCTTCTCACTATGACAATTTCCGGAGCTGCTATGTGGCTGTGTTTAAAAGTCCCCCTCGGGATCCAGAGTGCAATCCATATCACAAAGGCATCCTCCCAGTCCTAAATAGCAATGTGACCTCATTTCAGAAGGTTGTTCTTGTTTCCATAGACCCAGAATGGAGTTTAAGCTGTTGATCTTGACTGTGGTTGTCGACTCAGCCTCTCATGGGCACCTCATGGGCAGTGGAGCAAACTGTGCCAATCTGTGCTACCACCAGGACTGGGAGAGGAAGCCAACAGTGGTGGGCCATAGGTCAATGTGTGGAAGGGGATGATCAGGTCTTTCTTCATTATTCTGTTTCAGTCTGGAAACACCACTGAAGCCTCAGTGTCGTAGCAACACACAAACCTTCACTGACAGTCTGGGGCACATTGGCTGCAAATCAAACCCGGGTCTTCCCGGTGAAAGACGATGAGAGGTCTACCACTGAAGCACCGTGGCCCTCACCTCAAACCAGGGCAGTCATTTCCGGAGTTCAAACCAGACCACAATGCAGGATGACTGAGATTGCCACCAGAATCTGATACTGATGCAGAAAAAAACCTAACTACCATTTTATTGACTCCCAATAGGACAAAGATCTGCCCCTTTGGGGTTTTGAGACTTTAAATCCTTACAGCAGGGGTCGCAACCTGTGGGTCGCGACCCCTTTGGGGATCAAATAACCCTTTAACAGGGGTCATCCAATTCATAACGATAGCAAAATTACAGTTATAAAGTAGCAATGAAAATAATTTTATGGTTGCAGGTGACCACAACATGAACTGTATTAAAGGGTGGCGGCATTCAGAAGGTTGAGAACCATTGCCTTACAGAAATAGACAACCTCATATTTCTCCCACGGAGGGGCTAGTCAGTTCAAACCCCTGACCTTGCGATTAGCAGGTTAATGCATAGTCCACTACACCACCAGGGCTCCTAATGATATAATAAGAGATACTATTGTTAGATCTCTCGTGGGAGAAATATACCTCAGTCCTTGGCTTCGCGTGAGAAAGAATTCACTCCGCAGCCTGGATTGTGATCCAAGTGAGTTTTTTGAGAGAAGAAGTTTCAGGTTTACACAGGCACCTCAGGGCCCCTCACCCCTGCACAGCTTGCCTAGAAGCTGCTGGAGAGAAAGTCACTACGTGGGCTCCAGGATCCTGCCTTTTCTTTCTTTTCTTAAATCGTTTTATTAGGGGCTCATACAATTCTTATCACAATCCATACATACATCAATTGTGTAAAGCACATTGTACACTCACTGCCCTCATTATTCTCAAAACATTTGCCTCCACTTAAGCCCCTGGCATCAATCAAGTCCTCATTTTTACCCCTTCCTCCCCCATCCCTCAAGAAACCTTGATAATTTGTGAGTGGTGATATTGGGAGGGTAGAGGTAGGGTGGATTGGAAAGAGGAAACCGATTACAAGTATCTACATGTGACCTCCTCCCTGGGGGACGGACAACAGAAAAGTGGGTGAAGGGAGACATCGGAGAGGTCAAGATCCTGCCTTTTCAATTCCTCCACAGGGAGGCATGGTTGATGGTCCTGGTCAACCCCATTGGCTGGATTGAATTCACCTGGCTCAGATGGGCCAATCCAGGTGTAACACCCACCTAGGTGTACCACCCCTTCCTGGCCGGAAGTTTGAACCTGAGCATATGTAATGGATGACCCACTCCCTATGCTAAGCTACCTAACAGTATTTGCAAGATGCCGAGCAATGTTCTAAGCTTTTTGTATATAATAATTCAATTATATCACTTAAGAAGCCTATGTGTGGACTCTATTCTTGCCTCATTTTACAGATGAAAAATCAGTGGCACAGGATGATAAAGCCATGAGCCTATGACCACACAGTGAGGAAGTGGAAAGGAGAGATTTGAACCCAGGCTGCAGAGTCCATGCCTTGGGTGCCTACAGCGCCACATAGGACACAGGAAAGCATGGAGTAGACTCGGCGTAAGACCTAGCATGTATGTGCTAGGACTGCATGAGAGTAGCTGCTACTCAGATCCAGAAGAGAATACAAGGCTATTGCAAAAATTATTTTTTCCAAGAGAGGGTGGAATTCTGCATCTAGTGCGAAATCCCCCAACCTGCACATGGCACAGCTACTTCAGAAGGTTCCCAACAATGTGTGCTGTGTGGCAAACCTAACTGAGCTCAGGGGGAGCTGGTCTGTGGGTTATGTTACCCAGAAGGTGAGCAGTTTGAACTCACCAGCCACCACTCCAAGGGAGAAAGAGAAGGCTTTCTGCTCCGATGGACTTACAGTCTTTGAAGTGGCAGGGAGCATTTCCATGCAGCCTATGATTAGGATCTAGGAGGGTGAGGGTGGATGGAGTTGGTTGAGACCTGGCTTCAGGGCATTTCCCAGAAGGGCTTCCTGCAGTGACTCTGCCTTCAGGAATGTCTGGTGACCCTGAGGGCAGCAAAGTCCTAAGCACACTCAGGCAGTGGTTCTCAACCTTCCTAATACAGGTCCTTTTGTTGTGGTGACCCCCCCCCCCCCGACCATTAAATGATTTTCTTGCTACTTCATCACTGTAATTTTGCTACAGTTATGAATTGGACGAGCCCTGTGAAAGGGTCATATGACTCCCAAAGGGGTCGCAACCCACAGGGTGAGAACCACTGCACTAAGGGTTCCCCTTCCGGGCAGCTCTACCAGTGTCTGATGTGCATAGTTCTGTGAGGTGAGAGAAATGAACTTAGTGTCTGCTTCTGGTGACAGTTGATGTGGGTGGGCTTTCTCCCTATGTCAAATCCCTCTCAAGCCATTTGTCACCACAACAGAGGGAGCCACACACATAAAGCAAGAAGAGGAGGCAGCATAGCAGGACGGTAAGCAGAACAAAGATTGAATAAGCACAATTCACTTCAATCATGAATCGGGTGCCCTTGAGATGTGAGGAAGACCCCAGTCTAGTGACATTAGATCAGGTTTAGGGATTGAGTGACGGGACCCTCTTGGCTCCCCTCAGCCCCTATCTTGCTTTCCCATTGACCCTGCCCCTTACATCGTGATTGGTCCTTATTCCAGCATGATGGTTGGTTTCATAATCACAACATGTGGGAATGTGTTAGTCGATAGGTTATACAGGCACAGTCTCTGGAATGGGTAAGTGAGGAGGTGTGACTGGTGACATGACTGGTGGAATGGATCATGTGAAGTGATTTGAGATCGTTGTTCAGACCTGATAGGTTATCCAGGCCTCTAGTTGATCCTGGCAGTACTCTAGTTTAAGGAAACAGAATGTTAGGCATTTAAGTCATATTTAAGCTTAAATTTTGAGCAATAGGCTGTGGCTCACAGTGAGAGTCTATGTGGAGACCCTAAATCCATTTTGAGGGGCCACACATTCAGCCACCATTGAGTTCTTTCCTACTGCTGACCGGCAGTGGAAAGCTTGCGTCCACTCCCCGGGCCAGACTCAGCGATATACGGTCGTGTGCACATCCCAATGAAGGTCCCGCTCATGCTCTCACAGGCCCTCCCGCAACTCCATGAATTGATCCGTCTTCAGGGACAGTTTTGTGACAAAGGTGTTTGTTTTCCATGTCTCATTTAAGCTTTCAGGAGCTCAGGTGGTGATGCTGGATAGTGTTGGACTATTAACAGCAAGATCGCTGGTTCGAAGCCACTAGTCATTCCACAGGAGAAAGATGAGGTTATTGCTTCCTGTAAAGGTAGCAACTTCAGGATCCCTACACAGAGTCACTATGAGTCAGAGTCAGCAGGACAGAATGAGTGTCATTTTATTTAAGTAACTGTGGCTGTGGGTCCTTCCGACACCATTGTGGCCTCATGCGGATGCTCTCCTTCATCCAGAACAGCGGTTTGTGTCTTTTTCTTGTGTAAAACATAGCAAAGGAGTTCCTAATAAAATAAAGTTGAATTGGGAGTCTTTTTTCCCTCAAACAAAGTAAATCCATAAATAGAAATGAGACTATGGTGCTAATAACCAGTTGGAGAGTTGAGAGAGCTGAACTCTCAATCCTGGTAGAAACCCATTGTGACTTTAAAAACTTGCTCAAGGTCATCCATAGCCTATGAGGTTGAGTTGAGCAGACACAAAACAGATGTGTTGGGGAGTAATTGTGTACATTAAGTAAACAATTTATCTTTCTAAAGATTCTGTCTAAAACTTACTTTAAATAGTAAGTTTTCCCCTGGGCTAGGGAAAGGTCAGGGAGCTTAACCCCCTAGTATCCACCCCCTCTCAGCATTCATCATGTTAGGCCAGAGGAGCCAAATCACACCCACTACCCAGGGAGCACTGCTTCCAAAAGCCCATTGCCTGTGCCGGGGCAGAGGGCAGGTACCCGGACCAGAAATGCTGACAGAGTGGAACCAGCGGGCTCAGCCCCCAGCTTCCTGAGAGAGCAGCTGTGATGGTTCACTTTTGGACAAATGTCAATGCATGACTTGGGCAGCACGAAAAGCAGATGTGCAGAGGTTGTTCGCTGTATTCCAGAAGTTCACACACTCCCCGCAGGCTCTTTGGTGGCTTCCACCTTCAATCCCAAAAGGCCACTGCCGTCCAGTGGATTCCAACCACAGTGACCCTATATGGAGTTTTCAAGACTGTAAATCTTCATGGGAGCCAGCAGTCTCATTGTCCCCCTTGGGACAGGGAGCTAGCAGCCCGTTTCACCTCCAGGACCCCTTCCTCTCTAATTCTGGATCCAGTCCCTCCAAATATCCTGCCCTGCCCTTGTCTAGGCTTCTTAAATGCGTTCCATGCTGCTTATGTTAGTCTGGGTGCCTTAGCGAAACAAATCCACAGAAACGCGTATGTATAAGAGAGAGTTTTATGTAAAGGGTGAGTGCACATCAGGAAAACATGCCCGCATTTGCTTATGCACCCGCTTTGTCTTCAGCGATCATGTCGAGATAGGCTGGTGGCTTCTTCCATGTGGGCTTTGTTGTTTCTTAGCTAGATGGCCCCTTGTTTATCTTCCAGTCTTTAAGACCCTGGACACTATATCTTTTGATAGCCGGGCCCAGGGTGCTTAACCACTACACCACAAGGGTTCATTAGCTTGTGACTTATCTCCTGCCATTCACACTAGATGCTCAAAATAGCAGGAAACCAGGTTTCTCCTTTGTGGCCACACCAGGTACTGACAGAACCAAGAACAGAGAAATGCTTAGTTATATATCTTGACTATCATTAGCATATTATATGCCTGGCAATATGTAAGCCTTCGCTCCCCTGACCTCTCACAGTCTCGGTAAAATGAAGCTAATAAAAGTAGTGCTCTCACAAGCTTGGTAGGAGATTAAACAACTCACATAAGGGTACACAGCCTATCAACGAGGAGGCGAGATGAGGCAGTGTGTGGCTGCTGAACCCACACCCTTCACAACACCTGCATTAAAATGACTGAGGGCTATGAGGAACCAGACAGAAGCAGGTTCACACCCCAGATTGAGTCAATTTAACTGCCTATTGTGCCTGACCCTTCTATCTCTGATCTTAGAAATGGGGTTAACAACAACAAAACACTGTAGAAGAAATGTCCAGCAGATGACAGGCACGCGATTAAACAACAAAAAATAAATCACTTAAGTTGAAATTCGAACTCCTGGAAACCCCTCAGACACGTGCAGAAAAGGATTGAGCCCCATGTGGTGTTTCCAGTGCCCCCGTCTTCCCCCCTAAAATGAGCATTTGATAAGGTAATGCCTGGATTGTTCCAAGCCCAAGACTGTGGAGAACTAAAGGAAAACCCAGCATTATGAATCTTTGAGCACAGCCCTGCTGGGAAACCGCCCTGCAGTCACTTGTTGATGACTGGAGGAGGGACAAGAGTAGGGAGAAGAACGAGGACTGAATGTGACACATAAGCAGGGATGGCCTACATTCCATAAAGGAAAAAACTCAAGGTCTGCTTTTCTGGTGCCGGAAAGTTAAAACCCATCTGGTGCAGTTGAAAAGGTGTGTGTGTGGAGTGGGGGGGGGGTGTTAGGGAGGAGGGGCGATGAGTCCAAAGGATGAACTCCATCTGCAATTGTGTCCTCAACTGCTTTCCCCTGCTAGCCACACGATATTTGTGGCTGGCCTGCCCTGCTTTTGTTATCAAGCCCAGAGAGGGCAAGAGACTAGCTCGAAGCCACACTGCAAGTTGGCAGCAGAATCAGGCCGAGAACTCTGGATGCTCAGAAAGCTTCACACAGACCTGAGAAAGTACCAAGGGAAGACCTGTTCGCTAACTGGGCAGCACTCACTGCATGCCAGCGCTGTTCCAGTGCCCCAGCCAGGGCATTGCTCCCTGTGTCTGTGTGTCTTCAGTGATGCACACAGGTGACGGATTGGCTTTTAATAGCATGCTTGGAAGGTTGAGGCCACCCAGCGGCACCTAGAAAGAAGGGCCTGCAAATCTACTTCAGACCAAGCAGCCTTTCCAGACCCTGGGGAGCACAGTTCTTCTTGGACACACAAGGAGGCCAGGAGTTGAAGTTGATTCCATGATGTAGTTGATTCCATGGTTCCCGGTTGTAGCTATACCTAGAGTCCCATCCACATTCATGTTTATATCTCTTCACTCCATGGGGTGCTCATGGCTCCAACTCTTCTGAAGCAGACCACCAGGATTTTGTTTAAGAGGCCTCTGGATAGGTTGGAACCGCCAACCTTTTAGTTTGTAGCTGAGTGCTAAACAACTTGTGCCATGCAGGGTGCTAAGCTCAGAAACTCAGTCGGTGCTTCATGATCTCAGTTGGAATTATAGAGAGGGTCAGTGATGATCCATTGACTGCTGGGTAATTGTTGATGTAGTCTCCCTGTGCAGACATGTAAAGTACCTGAAAACTTAAAATCCAACTCATTGAGTGCATCATCCTGCCGTGCGCCAGCCCAGCAGCATGCTCTGCTGGGGACATTTGGCCATGCCTGGAGACATTCTGAAGAAGGGAGTCCCACTGCCATCTAGTGGGCTGAGACCAGGGATGCTCGCTTAGCATCCTGGTGCAGGGAACAACACAGCCCCACAAGAACGATGTTGGCCAAAATGTCAGCAGAGCTGCCACTGGGAAAATGGTCTAGTCCAAGCGCTGACCTTCGTAGAGGAAGAAAGCCAATCCAGAGCAGCTAAGTGACCTGCTGTGGGTTGCACAGCCTGATTCCAAGCCCAGTACTATACCCAAAGCTGTTACCACGCCCAAAATTAAACAGCAATAGCTGCCCAAAGGCCTCTTAGTTTGAGGACCAAGTAAGACAGTAAATGAGAAAGCCCTTTGACAAATGTGGCATGCTGCACAAACATGAGATGTTATTACCCAGGATCTTTTGATATATGTAAATAGATCTTGTACCAGGTCAGTTAATTTTCCAACTGCTCTATCTGAGCTTTCAGATGGCAGCACCTCTGTCCAACCCAGGAAAGGACTCCTGTGCAGGCTGAGCAGCCCTGGAAAGCCTCATGCCTGGCTTCTCCCACCCCTCAGCTAATCTCCAAGTGATTAATAAGGGCTCTCACTATGTTGTGCCTCCCAGCTGACAGATACTAGGCTATCAAAGCATTCGTATCACCTCCTTGATGCCTGAGGAGGAATATAGTTTCATGTGTGAGAGTGCCCCAACCCGCGGGACTCAGTTATTCGAGGGGTTCCAAGGAGGACCCAGCCTGAAAGAGAAACGGGCGAGAGAGAGGAGCGAGACCAAGCAGATTCTTGTCAAGGTCTGAGTTTATTGCTACACAAGCCTCTCTATAAAGGGTGAGGCAAACAAGGGAGTTCAAAGGGGAGATAAAAAAAAGGAAGGGCGGGGGTGTAGAGCACACAGGGCAGGCGGCCGCAAGTCTGCAGTTGGAATGTCCGGTGCTGGAGCAGACAAGGGTGGGCCATCTGGTGTGTGTCAGGGTAAGATAAGGTTGAGGTGACGTGGCTTTAGCCCTGCTGGGCAGGCAATATGGCCTTGGTTTTGTCAGGCTGATTATGCCCGGTTCCCAACATGAGAGAAGCCAGGAATATCTCCTCTCACAACTGTGCAGCAAACGAGATCAGATCTCCCAATCTGATTTTCAGCCCTCCTGTCTTTCCAAGTGAAGTGGATGGTCCATTTCACATTGTCTCAAGTCTTTGCACATTGCATGCCAACATTGCGACACAGGGCGCGGCTGTGGGTCTTAGTAGACAAAGCCCCCACCCAGAACCGTGCCCTCAGAGCTCCTTGGTCACCCTGCACAACGCAGGTCCAGGCCGGGCTCCACACTGCAAGGCGATCAACCCTGACCCTCCAGTGTGGCCGTCCTCACACGCTCCCACATCCACCTAGAAGGACTGGAGATGAGAGATTCCGGAAGCTCCCTGCCTCATCTGCCTCCCTCCCCAGAGCGACAGAGCAACTGTAACTGATTAGGCAGGATGCAGCCTCGTTCCCAGTCCCCACCCTCTCTGGGAAAGCAGGGATGTCTGGCACCTCATCCAAGGCCTTTCCCCTGTGATCTCATTACTAAGGAGCTGCTCCTCTACCGCCCACCTCCATCACCTCATCTACATATGGGGGAGATGAGTATGTCTTCTTTGCTGCTCCTTCCCTGAGTCCACCCCAGGAGCTCCCTGAACAGATCATCGATCACTTCTCATTACACCTGCAGCAGCCGTCAGATACTGCTGAACAGAGACAGGCGCCTCCCCTGCTGCTGCCAGGCTCCAGTGCACATGTGCACACACACGTGCACACACATTGTACAGGCACACTCACATGGACACACAAGCATGCACACCCATGTGCACAAACTTTGTTCAGAGGTGGGAATTCTGCCCATTTTAGCCTCTAATATTGCAATCAGAGAGTGATAGAACAATGAAAGATGAAGGTGGATGAAGGAAGATCTATTTATTCCCTTACTTGTTACATAACCATTCAGGGCTCTTTTTTTATCCGTACAAACACACCACCACACCATCAACAATCATCAAGTAGATGTCATGTATGCAGTGCTGCCCTATTCAAGGCGGTGCTGAGTATGTGAGGAGGATTCTCTCTAAAGCACAGCTCTGAGGAAGTCTGTCTCCTTCGCACTTTTACACACACAGGGTGAGGAGCCTGCAGGAGGCTCCGTGCGTTGGGTGAAGCCACACGATGAGTGAGGAGACCGAGTGTGTAGCCAGGGGAGTGAGAGCGCAGAGTTCACCACTTCACCACCATGCTGGTGTGCACAATCGATGAAAGGGTGGCTGCCAGCAGCAGGACAGAAAAAAAGTAAAGCATGTAACTTGTGGTTTTATCTCTGGCTTACTTCCAAAAGGAATTGTTTTTGTTGTTCTAAAAAGCTTTATACCGAGAAAAAAAAAGAAAGAAAGAAAGCTTTATACCTCTATAAAAACAAAAGGCTACTGCTGTCAAGCACCTTCAGACTCAAGCCAGAGGAGAGCTCTCCCAGTGGGCTTCCAAGCTGAAAATCTTCACAGAAACACAGTACCTCCTGTGGAGTAGCTGGTTGGTTCAAGCCAGCAACCTGGCAGTTAACAAGTACGTCCCTTGTACCTGTAATACCTGTATAAAGTGTATTAAATATGAACTACTCCTGGTGTGTAATTTTAAATTGAATTATTGTGCCTGGAACTTTTTTTTTAATAGCTAAGAATGGTGAAATGAGACTCCTTTAGATGTTATGATAAGAATACACACTACACAGGGCTTGGACCCAACCCAGCTTAATTCAAAGGAAGGCAGATTTATTTTCTTCTGCTTCCCAGAAGGTTCCCCAGCAGAACGTGTGTTAAACAAAATTGTTTAGCTATGGAAAAGAGCAATCTCCTCTTGGGAAGATCCTGGTAGAAGGGGGCTTTGGTTACATATCCAGCTCAACCCAGCCCCAGAGGCCTCGTCATGTTTTATTTTGTTTTGCCCTTGACACTGATTGTCTTGGGAACTGTGGCCCCCGAGCAATGGCCAGGAAGTCAGGTCTTCTTGATGTAAATCCTCTAATATCCCCTACAATGATTTTCAGTGCCAATGGTAAGGCCCGCCCAGTGGCTGCCACATGCCCCTGAGCAAACACGTCAGAGCAGATGAGAGCATGAGACAGCATTTAAGAGAACGGTAGGCTGGCCTTGACTTAGCTGTTTGGCCTCTCCTCAGAAGTCATTTGTGACACTGACTGTCATGGGTTTCATTAAGAACAAGTCTATCTCTACCAAAGAAAACTGCAAGGTAAGAGGACTTTCAGCTCCAGCTACATATGTCTCCAAACTTACTTACATATTGTCCTGTTTTCAGAAGAAAAAAAATTTACTCAGTGCCTCCCGGGCAAATAAAAACTTTGGTACTACAACCTACAATCCCAGATAAAGTGTAGGTATCTGCTTTGGCAGCTCCCCTGGATCGAGCTGCTCCGGTAGCTCTCCACAAAAACCCTGTGAACAGATGATCAGGCAGGATAGCCTAGTCTGTTCTGCAGAAAGAAGCTACCCCTGAAACCTCAGTGGCTTAAAATCTAGAAGTTTATTTCTTGTTCATGCAAATTCTGACGCTGGAAGGGCAATTCTACAGGGTGTTTGTCCTGCACACCGTCCGTCAGTGATTCGGGCTGCTTCACAAATATGGTGCCACCAGATCAAAAGGTGGATTCCAGGTCATCACAGAAGAGGAAGAGAGAAGTGGGGGTTGTGGATCAGTCTTTACATGCTTTGACACTTTAGTTGACATAGATCGCTGGATAGGGCTGCTTATATAAAGGTTATCAGTTCAAACCCACCTAGCTGTACCACAAAAGGAAGGGGTCATCTGCTTTCATAAAGGGTACAGCCTAGACAACCTCATGCAACAATTGTACTCTGTACCACAAGGGGTGAGCATGAGTCAGAACTGACTTGAAGGCAACAGGATTTGGGGTGTTTTTGTTTGTTTGGTTGGTTGGTTGATTGGTTTGGTTTGCTGAGTGGGAGGTGGTTCTACCTACAGCATATTAATCTGAAGTAGTCACTTTAGGTTTTTTTGTTTGTTTTTTGAGAGATGTGGAAAAGCTCATTGGCTTTAATGGGGAGTTAACTCTGCCGCAGACGGCCTCCTCAAAATTTCCCTCCCGCTTCATAAACTAGCAGAGATTTTCAATGAAGGAGCCTACAGGCACCCGCTGGACATCTCCTTGCAAGGTCAGTCCTTTGGAGCCACTGGGAGGGAGAAAAAAGAGACCTCTATTCCTGTAAAGAATTCCAGCCCCAGAAATCCTCAGGGGGCAATTCTGCCCTGTCCTCTCGGGTCGCTATGAGTCCGAATTGAATTTATGGCTATGAGTTGAGTTTTAATTCCATTCACTTACTGCTATTGACAGGTTGCTAGATTAGGGCTTGTCTTCCCAAATGCCAGCACTAAACGAAAATGAGCTGTCCGGGCCACAACAAAGGGGTTGGAAATAAATCAGGCACACTCATTAGATACCTATGGCAAAATTCAGAACTGAGCATGCTCTGACCCAAGTCATGTAGACCCAGGTGGAAGGTCCACCTGGTCATACAGAATAGGACTTCACAAAAGTGCACCAAAATCAACCAGTACGATCGACCAATGCCCTCCAGTGGTGTTGGGAGGTGATAGAAGTAGGCCTGGGCTCCTTGTCGCCCTCCCTTGTTCACGTGCTCTGCAAGTGGAGGGTGAGGCCCTTGGGGGTTCCTGCCGTGGCTCCTCAGCTGGTTCTGCACTCCTGCTCAGGTATTCCTCCCATGAAACCGCCATAATCAGCTGCAAACTTTCCCCACCCCTGCCATGCAGCCCGGCGTGCTTTCCGGAGATAGTGGGGACTTTTGGGGACTGCGATACCTGAAACTTTCTTTCATAACATTCACTTGGATTTACAAAAGTGCTTCTGCCATATGAATTCTTTCAGCGTTGCTAAGCAAGAACTGAGGTCAACCACCCCAGAAACCTAACACTATCAAGTCGATTCTGACTTATATCAATCTAGGGGGTCCTCAAACTATGGCCTGCGGACCACATGGCCCTCAGAGGACATTTATTCAGCATGCCGGGTGTTTTTGCCCCCTTTTTTTTTTTTACTTCAAATTAGGTATGTGCAGTGCGCATAGGCATTTGTGCATAGTTTTATTTTTAAACTATAGTCCGGCCCTCCAGCGGGTTTGAGGGACAATGAACTGGCCTCCTGTTTAAAAAGTTTGAGGACCCCTGAAAGGACAACGTAGAACTATGCCTGTGGGTTCCCGAAGTTCTAAATCTTTACAGGAGCTGAGAACCGCATCTTTCTCTGTGAGCCATAGCGGATTCCAACTGGCTGGCCTCATGGTCACACACATTACACCAGGCTCCTTGAGCCTTAACTTGATAATTTAATGAAACGATACTTCTCCAAGTCACACTGTATCAAGGTCTATAATCTTGCTATTCTAATATCAAATTTAAAATAAGGAATATAGTTAAGCTCCAAATCCATAAGCAATAAGATCATTGAATCTCTTTGGACACTATTACTTAAAAAAAGAAAAAACTCTGTCCAATTATTTTCAGCACAGAAAAGCTTCCAGTGTTTACAGCTTAGTATTTAATTGCTTTTTCTCTTCTTCTTTTGCATTGGTGAATCATTTTGAGCTTATAATAATGTCAAAATAAATAGTTTCCAGAGCCTCCAGGCATTCACTGTGTAATGATCATTTAAAAGATTTCTTGGTTAGAGGGTCCTCAAAAGAATAAAAAGCGTGTCCGCATCCCTGGTCATTTCTATATTCAAAAGAAGAAATTGCTCATCAAATGCTACAAGCCAATTTCTTTCTTCAGCCAAACTGCCCATTTTAGCATCACTGAATTAAGCAAATGGTTCTACATTTCAAAGTCAACAATGATACTCTTTTCCCTTTAACACGAGCATCTTAAACAGCTCAAAAAATAGTCGAGCTCTTTATTATGGCTTTTCCTGAGAAAGCTGTTTCGTTGTTTATTTTATTTATTCATCTAGACTTTCATGTTAAGATTTGTGTATTTTAAGTTCTGCTAGTCAGGACATTTTAAATGGAGCCAGATTTTTTTTTTATACTGTGTCTTTTAAAATATAATGAGACTGAGCAGTACATCCGTTAATAAAATATAAAGTCTTCCTATTTCTGTTTGTTTGTAATTTCCCTAAGGATAACTCTTAATGTAGTAAAAACCAAAACCCGCCATAATGAATTACATTTGGTCTACTGGGGGTTGTGGCCAACCTTTTGATAGAAAAATCCAGAGACTCCCTTCTGCATCTCCTTTCCCAACCAAACCCCGTTGGCTGGAGGCTGGAAGGAAGAAAGAGGCTGGGCTGCTGGGGCAGGGTGGGGAAGGGGTAACCTTGCAGATTATTTCAAATTCTACTCTGAAGGCAGAAAGTTATCCAAATGAGATAGCTAGAGATTCACTTCCTTAGAAAAAGATTGAAATTAATGTGTCCCTTAGAAAAGCCAAAGGAAAAAAGTCGTTATTAATTTAGGCAATTGAAGAACTTTGAAAGCCATGTCTAGTACATAAAAACACCTGTCCCTAGAGCCCATCGGCCTAGGAAACTGAATTTTTATACCATGTAAAATAAAGGAAGGTCATTTCTTAGACTTGCTCAACAGAAGATTGTCATTTTAAACCGGTTACTGTAATGAGAAGCTGGGTTTTCGTAAAAAGGACTGAATGCTTGAGTCAGTGTGAAATGAAATTAAAGATGCATGTTCTGCGCATGGCGGCATTTCCGGAGGAGTCTGTGTTCCTGTGACTGCTCTCGATCTGTCTCGTGCCTTCTGGGAAACTCACAGCGTGGTGCCCACATCTAGTCTCTTGGACTTTCTTGCCAGCTTTGGAAAGGTGTTGAGTCTGTTGGATCTGCTGCACAGAGACAGCATGCAAGTGGACCCTTCCCACATTCCTCAGAGAGCAGCCCCCCAGTGTAAAGCTGTGGGTGAGGTTTGATGACCTTTGCCCCTTCATCATCCCGCATTCTTTGAGGGACCCAAGCGCTCCCCCGAGGCATTACCGGAGAAGCAGCTACCCCATAGTTTCCAGATGGTGGGTATCAGCCTGTGTGCTCATTGGGATCGCCAGAGAGCTGTCCAAAAGACATCTTTGTCCCATCTCCACTGAGTCCGATTTTATTGGCCTGGAATGCAGCCTAGGTGCTTGGATTTTTTTCTCTCTCATAAGTTTTTATTGTGAATTAGGTGAAGGTTTACCAAGATCATCAGTTTTTTATTCAACAATTCATACCCATTGTGTTTTATGCCACTTATTGCAATCTCCACAATATAATATGACTTGTTCCACTCCCTACTTATGTCTTCTGTTTCCCTTCCTCCTCTCTTCCTACCCTTCTGAACTTGGGCCTTGGATTAATACTGCCCTTTTGAGATCAAATGGTTTGCTGTTTTCAGGTTTGTGTGCCTCACTTGTGTAATTGCTCCCATTATAGACCAATCTATTATTTGGCTGAATATTGAACCACAGGTAGGAGTTCATTTTCAAACTTAGTGAATAAGGACCATCGTTTCAGAGGTTCTGTTAGTCCCTATCCAGCCAATAAGCCTGGTCTCTTTTATGACTGTGAATTTTGCTTCACTATCTAGGACCTTTGGATGTGATCCCTTTCAAAGAAGTTGGAATTGATAGTTGGAGATCATCTAGTTATTCTGTGCTCAGAGTCATGAAGTCTAATGTTCATGTGGTCCACTCACCACTCTTTCCTCCAGAGTGAGGGTGACAATACTTGCCACCTAGATGGCCACTTGTGAGCTTCTGAAATCCAGCTGCTACTCACCAGCATGGATGTCGAACATAGTCTTTACAGTCTAGGTAATGACAATTGTTCTTGGTGTCCTTCACAACTATAATCCCCAGCCCCCCAGCCCAATAAAGCACTCCCTCCAGTTGTTCGGTTATGCCTAAGGAGTTTTGATAACTTCATCTTCTGTGTGCTCCGGAATATTCAATTCCCTGGATGGTCAGAATGGTCAGTCAGGGCTCAGAATCTTGGTGTTAAGGCTTCTGGTGAGATCCTGGCACATCAGACACAGAGGTTGTGAGGCTAGAGGATGGGCAGAAGGGGATCATACTGAGTCTAACAAGGAAAGAAAAGGAAATGAAGGATATAAGCAATTAAAAGCAAGCGCATAAATAGATACAAATACACAGATGGCCCTTGCAACATTATTCCCAATCTCGCAAACGTGTCAACGGTCTAAATACCCATCAATAGGTGAATGGATAAGTCAAACATGTTGCCTACGGTATATACAATGGACTACTACTCAGCCATAAAGAGAAATGAACTCTTGACACAGGCTACAAGAGGAATGAACCTCATAAGCATTATGCTGAGTGAAATAAATCAGCTTCAAAAAGGACACATTTTGCTTAATTCCACTTACAAAAAATATCTAGGCTAGGAAAATGAATAGAGACAAACATCTCCCAATTGTTTCCAGGGATAGGTAGGAAGGTAAGTATGGTTGTTACATAATGCCATGTCAATTGGACAAATAAGTGAGGTGGAGTCTTTCTTATACCTATATGAGTGTCCTTGGATTTATTTCTCTAGTCAACCCAGCCTAACCCAGTAGGGCCTGGAGGGGAAGTGCCATCCCTGAGACGATACTGAGCTTCCATAAGGGTGATGACATAATTTTGGAATGGGTAAGGATGATATATGAACAACATGCAGAATGCCACTTAATTATAATCTTGTAGAGCGTGGAAGTGACGAATGTTTTGATGCATGTATATTTAGTATGATTTTTAAAGAGTGTACGCAAAAGAGCAATATGGCAAGTCTGTGTTGCCATTTGCTGTTGCTCAGCTAAAAGCGATTCGGGCCTGTGTAGTTCAAAGGGAACCACAGAGGCTCAGGAGGAAAGCTGGTACCATCTCCAACTGAGACTTGTCTGACCAAATGCAGAGTCTCCCTTCAAGTAACTGACAGGTCAGAGGCAGCTCATCTCTGCTGCAGAAGCAATGATTTGTCTCAATTCCCAGACCACTGTCACAGCCATGTCTTGTTGCTCTCGGTGCCCCCCTTCCCCACCACAATAAGTCACTAGAAAGCCATGCTTCATTTAAAAACAAACAAATAAAACCCTTCTGCCTCCATCCTGGCACTGTTTCAGCTTATTTAGCATCATAACATATGTCATCTGTTTCCCTAAACAATCTAACATGGACATGGCACGATGGGACTGATGAGTTAGGCAAATGAGAACCAGCCTGCCCTCTGAACACACACGATGGCATTTGACTTGCTGTCAGTAGATGCTGTCGCGTTTCTTCTCCTCTTTCATGGAAAATAAATACAGAAAAGAATGAGGACATGAAAAGGGCTGCAAGATGTTTAGCTCTGGTCTTTCTAGAAAGTGTAGAAAAAAAGTATGTGACCCCTGCCTGCCTTTAGATGCCCCACTCCTCTGGCAAACAAGGATTGCACACTGACCATGGACAAGACATCTGGATCTGGGGGGAGGATATAACAATTGCCCCCACCAGCAAAGAGTTTCCAGATTTACGGGACTACACAGGCCAGGGAGCAGCTCATAAAAAGAACAAGAAGAATCACAAAGGAGGGTGTGCTCCAGCACCACTTCGTCCAGCTGCAGGCACATGAAGGCAAAGTTTCTTTTGCTTTCAGTCAAGTTTATGATTTCCGCTGCATCCCTTACCAACCAACACCTTCACGAAGATCTAGGTTCTTGGGTTGTTTCGCTCCAGGGCGGACATCTCCTTGGTAAAGCTTTATGGACAGCTCATGGTCCAAGAATTCCACCTATATGTTTTGAAAGGGGCCACGTTAAAACCCCTGGCTCAGACTTTCAGGACTGGGCACAATACAGCAAACCCACCATGGGGACAGCAGGATTTGGTAACACTCTCATCTCCATCACAACCTGAACCTGGCAAAACTATTTTCTTCCACTCACCATCTTTCAATCAATATTTACTCAGCTATTAGTTGCTCCCCAGGCTCAGCATCAGAAAAGTGTTCAAACGTTACCGAATTGTCCATCTAATGGTAGAGGTCTGTGCAAGGGATATGAGAGCAAGAGGCTCAGAGATGATCAGTGGGTAACGAGAGAGGGATTCACCTTTATCATTTGTAGAAAGCCCCTGAGGCTTAGTCACATTGGCAGACTTTCCCTGGAGCAAGCAAATAAAGCTGCTCCCGGCTCAGCTCCATTCCTGATCTGGTCTTGCCATGAGACTATCCAGGCTTTGTCCCAACCCCACGTTCTGGAAACCACGAGTGGAAGGAGGTGAATCTTGGGGATACCATGGAAAAGAATGGGCATTGCACAACACTTCATTGTACTCATATGGAGCTTATGCAAAGGCCAAGAGATAGAACCAGGTGAGACTGTGAACAGGACAAGGTGATACTGCATGGTTTAAAATCAGAAAAGGTGTGCATCAGGGTTGTATCCTTTCACTGTTCTTATTCCATCTGTATGCTGAGCAATTTATACAAGAAGCTGGTCTCTGTGAAAAAGAACATGGCATCAGGATTAGACGAAGACCCATGTAATGTCATTGGGAACATTTTCTCACTAAAAATTTTAGGTCATGGCATCAAAAAAGTGTCATTTTAACCTAAATGGGTTTTTAGACCAGTGAAATAACAGCGAGAGTGAGTCAGCATTGTGCACAGAATTGAGCGATACTGGTTCTTTGGGAAATTCATAATCCAACACTGACACTGCTGAGTTAAAGGATGACAGTGAGGAAGATTCTACACCTGAGCTCTGTGATGGGCCAACGTGGTGCTCTACTCTCTTCAGGAATGGATGAGCCAGCTCCACCAAGATTCCCCTTTACTGGAGCACCTGCTATGTATGTAGACGTTGAACACAAGAACGCTTTGGCGTTCCTACAATGATTTCTGACCGATGAGGTCATCGAAAAAATGATTATGATAGCCCGGAGGTTTACTTTCAGGTTTTAACCCCTCTTCAGTTAATTTCTGTGCATGGGGGAAGGTTTGGGGCTTGCTTCATTTTCCTACATACGGTATCTCAGTTTGTCCAACACCATTTGTTGAGCAAGCAGAATTTGTCCCTTTGGATATTTCTGTGTCCTTTTTCGAAGGCTAGTTTCCTGTTGACTGGTGAATATATGTGTAGCTTTTCTGTTCGTATCCATTGATCTATATACCTCTCAGTGTACCAATACACTGCTCTCCCTTAGGGAAAAACAACAACAAAAGTTGTATGAGCCCCTATATAATGATTTTTTTTAATGGACGATGAACTATTTTCCAGGCCAGCACTATCCTATGTTTGAGCACATTGCTGCAGCCACTGTGTCAAACCATCATGCCTTATAGCCTGCGGTACTCATGTTCAGGTATAGTGTTCTGCCATTCACAAGGTTCACACTGGCCAGTTCTTTCAGAAGTGGAAGACCAGGTCCTCCTCCCTCGTCTCTGTCTGGAAACTGCTGAAGTCTACCTGCAGTGAGTGACCCAGCAGGCATTTGAACTACTGGCTGCAAAATTTCCACCATTACAGCCAAATGCAGGCCACCACAGTACAACAGACAGTAACAGCATCTTAACACCACACAAAGGCTCCTCCCTGGGGAGACCACGTGTTCAGGCAATTGCTGCTGTTACACATGTAAGTGGGGGCTACATGAAGTCGCACCATCTCCTGTGGCCCTTCCAGGAACAGGCCATTCTGCTGTTGTTTCTACTGGACTTAGGCTCAGCTGCCAACCTGCCCTCTGCACGCATTCTTCTCCTTACCCTTCCATGTCACCTTCTCTTTGCCCAAGTCAATACTGCTGGTCAGTCACCTACTGGTGGATGCTTGCTTCTGAAGTTTCTGAACCACATTTCCCCATGGTTATGAGACATTGCTGCTGCCACTGCGAGCATTTAACAGGTTACTTTACACCTTCAATGAGAAATCTAGGGGAATAGAAAGAAAGCTTCTTCTTTCTCCCAAGGAGTGGGTGGTGGTTTTGAACCGTTTCCCTTGAGGTTAGCAGCCCAATGTGTAACCCACTACACCAGTAGAGCCTTGGTGGCACTGTCCAGCAATTATTAGACTGCTAAATATGAGGTCAGGGTTTCAAACCTACCAACTTCTCCTTGGGAGAACGATAAAGCTGTTCCCATAAAAGACTGACAGCTCCAGAAGCCCTCTATAGGGTGGCTATGAGTTGGAATTTTGCGGTCATTTAGGGCTTTTTGGTGGCATGTGATTTTTTAGGGCTTTTAGGTTGTTTGTGGACGTTCAAGGTGTGTTTGGGGCATTCGGGTGGTTTGGGGTTTTTAGGGTGTTTTATAAGATTTTAGGGAGTGTTTAAGGGATTTAGGGGTGGTTTTTTAGAGTGTATAGGTATTTTTCAGCACAATATGGTGTTTTTAGTGATGTTACAGAGTTCCTTAGGGATTTTAGGGCATTTTTCATATTATATGTGTTTTTTTCCCCCAGCATTTTAGGTTTTCTTAGGGCTTTCATGGTGTTTTCAGGGCATATATGGGGTTTAGGAATGTTTAGGGTTTGGGAATCTTCTAAGGATGATTTTTGGAAGTTTCACATGTTTGGGTGGGCATTTGGTGTTTTTTTGTGGCTTTAGAGTGTTTATGGGATCCTGTCAATTTGCAGCTTTAATTCCGCAAAGAAAAGTCAGACAGCAAGCCAGAAAGGAGCAGGAAATGAAGGGGAAGCCCAGGCCACATGTTACAGCTGCCAAGTCCGGAGAACCTAGGTGTGGTCGTTGGCTACCTGGGACCGGGAGTGGGGCTGTGCTCCTGCCCAAGGGTGCTAGGGAGTAAACCAATCTCAGCTGGACGTTTGGCTTTTCTACTAATTAGCCGACTCCATGAACTTTCCCAGGGGCAGCTGGCGAATTGCCAGGGGAACCCAGCTAGACCCCCCACACAAAAGCACAGGGATGGTTACAGGAACAGGAGGTTTCACACAGTGGATGTGCAGGGCTTGGGGTCGGGATTGGGGGCCAAGGTGAGGAAGGGGCAGCAATAAGGCCTGGTCCCAAATAATCAGACACTGAGCAATAAAAGTACAAGGACTGCCAAGAGAACATGGGGACAAAGGATGGCTGGACTTCATTTGATATCTTTGGACGTGCTGTCAGGAGAGACCAGTCCCTGAAGGGACATCAAGTCCATGAAGGACATGATGCTTGGCAAAAAGTGGAGGACGGGCAATAAAACAGCTCGAACCAGTGGCTACATCAGTGGGCATAGTAACAATGGTGAGGATGGTTCGAGACCTGGCAGTGTTTTATTTTACTGCTTGTGTTTTTCTAGAACTGTCTTTCCTGGATGCACGAGGAAGGATAACTGTGCTTGTGGGAAGCAAATGCACAGTGGGCAGCGCTTTGGCCAACATAGGTACACCACCGGCACACAGTGCCCCCTTACTTGGCATCCAAAGTGACAGGATTTGTCTTTCCCCAGAGCTCTCCAGCCCTGGGGGAAGCGGCCCTGCCTTCGGCGCACCGCCAGGGGGCAGCACTGCTGCTCTCTCACTGGCTACATCTGTGAGGACCCAGAGAGCAGCTCCTTTCTGCTGCTCTCCTCTCAGACTTCTGCCAGAAGCCTTGGCTCGTCCTGGATCCTCCCTTGATTCCCACTCTGCACCTTTGGGGACGCCCAGCCCATTAACTCTCTCCCATCCTTCCTTGCTGCCTCTTGTCCAGATGCCTGAGCTGGGCTTCAAGTAGTTGTAATGTTATGCTTAGGTGAGATGTGTTCAGCTTGTTTACTGTCTGTATACAAGAAAAGAGTTCAGCCCAAGACATCCACCCTTTTGTTCCTCTATGGAAAGCCTGTTATGTGTCATAGTCTTCTCTCTGTGCAGTGCTTTCCTCTGCTGCTGATGCTTTTACATGAAATAGGACTCGGTGTGTCACCGCTACAGGAAATTATCTCTGAAAAAATAATATGCCCAGAACTCAGAAACAGTGTCAGCTTGCATCTGGCATCATGGAAGCATCATGGGTGTGTTTCCATTCATTCGCTCCTGAGTGTCACATGTTAAACTCAGTGCATAGCATAAACAGCAGCAGGCACAAACTGAGACAAAGCACACCCTTTGCTGTGAAGCACATTCCGACTCCTGGCTGCCCCTGTGCCACAGAGTAGAACTGCCCCGCAGGGGCTCCCTAGCTGTCATCTTTACAGAGGCACATGGCCACACCTCCCTTTTGGGAAGCCACTGGGTAGGTTTGAACTTCAGGGTTGTAGTAGTTGATATTGTAGAGCCCTGGAGTCAGTTCGGATTCATAGGGGCCTGTGCACTAGAGAGAGAAACAAAGCCCAGTCCTGCGCCATCCTCGCACTTGTTACTGTATTTGAGCCGATTCTCGCAGCCACGGTGTCAATCCACCTAAGTAAGGGTCTTCCTCTTGTTTGCTAACCCTCTGCCAAAAATGATGCCCTTCTTGCAGGACTGGTTCCACCATAGTAATATGTCCAAAGTACCTGAGACAACGTCTCCGCATCCTCTTTCAGATCTCCTGCCTTTAGTTTGTCAGCTCACTTCGATGGAGTCGATGCTGAGCCATAGCGACTCTATGAGATCAGAGCAGAACTATCTCTGTGGGTTTCCCAAAGGCTAACTCTATGGGAGTAGAACGCCTCATCCTTTTCTTCTGAGGACTGACTGGTGGTTCCCCACTGCTGACATTACAGTTGACACCCAAGGCATAAGGTACTATGCCACCAGAAGTCCCTTGCCCCTGTGCAATAACCAACACCACCTACACACAAAACCCACCCCTTCTCTGTCAGTTTGATGTATGGTGATGGCTTGAGTTGCTATGAAATTGGAAGCTACTAGGGGGAACCCGACAAAAACTACAATTTTTTCAAAACTATGCATTTAAATTTTTTATCCCCTTCATAGTACTCTCCATTACACTTCACACATTTGTCTAATCTGTGATTACATTCTTGGAAACATTTTTCAAACGCAGCAGTTTGGGTGACACCCTTGTTTTTTCCCCCCCTCTTCTGTGTTGTCAAACCACTGTCCTTCATTCATGGAAACAGAAAGAAGTCACATGGAGTGAGTTCAGGTGATTAGGATATGAGGGACAAGAGAGGCATGCTTTTTTGGGGGATGTTTTCATACTGTTATTTCTTTTCTCTTTTTTTATAGTCAATTTTTGGGGCCTCATACAACTCTTATCACAATTGATACATACATCATATTTGTACATTCATTGCCCTCATCATTCTGAAAACATTTGCTCCCCACTTAATCCGCTGGCATCAGCTGATAATTATTCCCCATCCCTCATGAACCCTGAATAATTTCTAAATTATTATTTTGTCTTATCTTACACTATACAATATCTCCCTTCAGCCACTTTTCTGTTGTCTGTCCCCCAGGGAGATGGTTATATGTAGATCCTTGTAATCGGTTTCCCCTTTCCATTCCTCCCTCCCTCTACCCTCCTCGTATCGCCACTCTCACCACTGGTCCTGAAGGGATCATCCGCCCTGGATTCCCTGTGTTTCCAGTTCCTATCTGTACCAGTGTACATCCTCAGGTCTAGCTAGATTTGTAAGGTAGAATGGGGATCATTTTAGTTGTGGGGGAAGAAGCATTTAGGAGCTAGAGGAAAGTTGTATGTTTCATTGTTGCTACAGTGCACCCTGACTGGCTCCTCTCCTCCCTGCTACCCTTCTGTAAGGGGATGTCCAATTATCTACAAATGAGCTTTGGGTTTTCACTCCACACTCCCCCGTATTCACAAAGATATGATTTTTTTGTTCCGATGATGTCTGATACCTGATTCTTCCGACACCTCGTGATCACACATGCTGGTGTGCTTCTTTCATGTGGGCTTTGTTGCTTCTCAGCTACATGACCACTTGTTTAACTTCAAGCTTTTAAGACCCCAGAATGTATAACTTTTGATAGCCGACCACCATCAACTTCAGTCACCACATTTGCTTATGCACCCATTTGCCTCCAGCAATTGTGTTGGGGAGGTGAGCATCCCGGAATGCCACTTTAATACAACAAAGTATTTTTGCATTGAGGGAGTACTTGAATGGAGGCCCAATGTACATCTGTTACCTTAATACTAAACCTATAAATATATGCATATAGATCTATTTCCCCATCGTTATACATAAATATATTTACATATGCACATGCCTTTATTTAGACCTCTATAAATGCCCTTTGCTTCCTACCTCTTTCCTTGATTTCCTTTTACTTTCTGATTGTCCCACTCTCATGTTCAGCCTTCATTTGTGTTTCAGTAATTCCTCTAGGTTACATTACTCTTGGTTACACTCTACCAAGCCTCCTACACCCTCCTCACCATCTATTTGGATCACTTGGTGTTCCCTTGTCCCTGGGTTTGTTAACAGCACTTCCTTTTTCCCTACACCCCCCTTTCCCATCTCCCTCCCCCAGCTGTCAGTCCCATTGTTTTCTCCTCCAGATTGTTCATCCAGCCTATCTCATTTAGACAGACCTGTGGAAATCATAGCATGCACAAAAACGAGACAGAGCAAACCCAAGCAACAAAATGAAACAAAAGAACAACACCACCACCAACAAGCCAATGACAAAAAGCAAAACAAAACACAAGAAAGAAAAGCTTTTAGTTAGTTCAAGGACTGTTTGTTGGCCTTTAGGAGTGTTTTCTCATAGAGTATGATGGGTCAGCTAGCCCTGGCCCCAAAGTCTATTTTTGGTATTCCCTGGGGACTTCGTTGCTCTGTTCCCCTTCCTGTTCTGTTGTACACCCTTAGTATTTTGCCTCGGTGTGCTGGGATCAGATCGGGCGATAGAGGCATGCTGTTTTTTTTGTGTGAGCAGGTGCACTGTCATGGTGGCAAAACCAGTCCCCTGTCTACCACTAATCAGTCCTTTTTATTTTAAATAAATCATTTTATTGGGGGATCTTACAGCTCTTGTAACAATTCATACACCAATTTGTATGAAGCACATTTGTACATACATTGCTATCATCATTTCCAAACATGTTCTTTCTCCTTGAGCTCCTTTTTTCCCCTCCTCCCACCCACGTGAACCACTGATACTTTATACATACTTTTTATTTTTATATTTTACGCCTCTGCTGTATCCCTTCACCCAAACTTCTGCTGTTTGTTCCCTTGGGTGGTGGAGTGGGGCTGTATGTCCATCATTGAGATTGGTTTCCCCTTTCTTCTGCTTCTCCCCCCTACCTTCCCTCGTGGTGTTGCTACTCTCAGTATTGGTCCTGAGGGGTTTATCTGTCCTGGATTCTGTGTGTCGGAACTTCTAGTCAATAGCAGTGTGCAAGCTCTGGTCTAGCCAGACAACTCAGACCTTCTTACACAATATCTTCAGAACCTCTATATAGGAAGCTTGATTAACAGTCTGACCTAGTGCAATGACTAAACTCCAAATGCACTATCACCCTCACATCAACAAAACCAAACAAATGAGCATCTTCTTGAAGTTTGAGTTCACTTGACGAGGTGTATTTGAGTGAGGTGATGATGGCGTCTTACACTGACTTGATTTATGTTTGCATTCTGGCTTGTGAGAAGAGCACAAGGTCTTGTCACCAGCAATGACCTTGGGAAAAAAGTGTGGGTGCACTAGCTCAGAGCAAGTTGCCAGATGCCTGCCCAAACAGGAGAATGTATATTTTGAAATGTGTACCCAGTGGAGCTTTGTACCGCTTGGTTTTTTGGCGGGGGTGGGGTGGGGGTGGGTGGAAGGCCGGCTACTCCTTTGTAGGTTAGATAATCTGAGATGTGCTATTTGAAATTTCCTGGGGCCAGTTTTAGACAAAACTAGAAAAGTTAATTTTGCTGTATGGAAAAATCTGACAGTCTGGAAGTATCTAATTTTCCTCACATGCCATCATTCCCCTAGTAGCATTATTCTTAGTTAAAGCTCTCCTCTGTTCCTCCTTAGGGTTTCCCCCACTACCTGATGTTCCTTTTCTCCTACTCATCATCAAGGGACTTGTGTCCAAAGTGAGGACAGCAAATAAGAGACCCTCCTGACTCTCTGTTAAGAAGGGTGCTCTGGTGCATGCGTGTGTTTATGTGTGCACATACAATCGCATTTGAAT